>NW_027067032.1:0-15836 GCF_032884065.1 Artemia franciscana | reverse complement strand
CTGTGGAAAAAATGAAGATATTAGACTATTTTATGATTTCAAATGGTAAAGAATGTGATTAAAGGCTCTTTTCCTATGTCAAAAGTTTTAGTTTTCGAGGGTAATAGCTACGTATGTTGAAAAAATGAAGATATTAGACTATTTTATGATTGCAATTGGTAAAGAATGTGATTAAAGGCTCTTTTCCTATGTCAAAAGTTTTAGTTTTCGAGGGTAATAGCTACGTATGTTGAAAAAATGAAGATATTAGACTATTTTATGATTGCAAATGGTAAAGAATGTGATTAAAGGCTCTTTTCCTATTTCAAAATATTTAGTTTCTGGGGTAAGAGCTACGTATGTTGAAAAAATGAAGATATTAGACTATTTTATGATTGCAAATGGTAAAGAATGTGATTAAAGACTCTTTTCCTATGTCAAAAGTTTTAGTTTTCGAGGGTAATAGCTATGTCTGTAGAAAAAATGAAGATATTAGACTATTTAATGATTGCACATAGTAAAGAATGTGATTAAAGGCTCTTTTCCTATTTCAAAAGTTTTAGTTTTCGAGGGTAATAGCTACGTATGTTGACAAAATTAAGATATTAGACTATTTTATGATTGCAAATGGTAAAGAATGTGATTAAAGGCTCTTTTCCTATTTCAAAAGTTTTAGTTTTCGAGGGTAATAGCTACGTATGTTGAAAAATGAAGATATTAGACTATTTTATGATTGCAAATGGTAAAGAATGTGATTAAAGGCTCTTTTCCTATGTCAAAAGTTTTAGTTTTCGAGGGTAATAGCTACGTATGTTGAAAAAATGAAGAAATTAGACTATTTTATGATTGCAAATGGTAAAGAATGTTATTAAAGGCTCTTTTCCTATTTCAAAAGTTTTAGTTTTCGAGGGTAATAGCTACGTATGTTGAAAAAATGAAGATATTAGACTATTTTATGATTGCAAATGGTAAAGAATGTGATTAAAGGCTCTTTTCCTATGTTAAAAGTTTTAGTTTTCGAGGGTAATAGCTATGTATGTTGAAAAAATGAAGATATTAGACTATTTTATGATTGCAAATGGTAAAGAATGTGATTAAAGGCGCTTTTCCTATTTCAAAAGTTTTAGTTTTCGAGGGTAATAGCTTTGTCTGTGGAAAAATGAAGATATTAGACAATTTTATGATTGCACATGGTAAAGAATGTGATTAAAGGCTCTTTTCCTATTTCAAAAGTTTTAGTTTTCGAGGGTAATAGCTACGTATGTTGAAAAAATGAAGATATTAGACTATTTTATGATTCCAAATGGTAAAGAATGTGATTAAAGGCTCTTTTCCTATGTCAAAAGTTTTAGTTTTCGAGGGTAATAGCTACGTATGTTGAAAAAAAGAATATATTAGACTATTGTATGATTGCAAATGGTAAAGAATGTGATTAAAGGCTCTTTTCCTATTTCAAAAGTTTTAGTATTCGAGGGTAATAGCTTTGTCTGTGGAAAAAATGAAGATATTAGACAATTTTATGATTGCACATGGTAAAGAGTGTGATTAAAGGCTCTTTTCCTATTTCAAAAGTTTTAGTTTTCGAGGGTAATAGCTACGTTTGTTGAAAAACTGAAGAAATTAGACTATTTTATGATTGCAAATGGTAAAGAATGTGATTAAAGGCTCTTTTCCTATGTCAAAAGTTTTAGTTTTCGAGGGTAATAGCTACGTATGTTGAAAAAATGAAGATATTAGACTATTTTATGATTGCACATGGTAAAGAATGTGATTAAAGGCGCTTTTCCTATTTCAAAAGTATTAGTTTTCGAGGGTAATAGCTACGTATGTTGAAAAAATGAAGATATTAGACTATTTTATGATTGCATATGGTAAAGAATGTGATTAAAGGCTCTTTTCCTATTTCAAAAGTTTTAGTTTTCGATGGTAATAGCTACGTATGTTGAAAAAATGAAGATATTAGACTATTTTATGATTGCACATGGTAAAGAATGTGATTAAAGGCTCTTTTCCTTTTTCAAAGGTTTTAGTTTTCGAGGGTAATAGCTACGTATGTTGAAAAAATGAAGATATTAGACTATTTTATTATTGCAAATGGTAAAGAATGTGATTAAAGGCTCTTTTCCTATTTCAAAAGTTTTAGTTTTCGAGGGTAATAGCTACGTATGTTGAAAAAATGAAGATATTAGACTATTTTATGATTGCACATGGTAAAGAATGTGATTAAAAGCTCTTTTCCTATTTCAAAAGTTTTAGTTTTTGAGGGTAATAGCTACGTTTGTTGAAAAAATGAAGATATTAGATTATTTTATGATTCCATATGGTAAAGAATGTGATTAAAGGCTCTTTCCTATTTCAAAAGTTTTAGTTTTCGAGGGTAATAGCTACGTATGTTGAAAAAATGAAGCTATTAGACTATTTTATGATTGCAAATGGTAAACACTGTGATTAAAGGTTCTTTTCCTATGTCAAAAGTTTTAGTTTTCGAGGGTAATAGCCACGTATGTTGAAAAAAATGAAGATATTAGACTATTTTATGATTGCAAATCGTAAAGAATGTCATTAAAGGCTCTTTTCCTATGTCAAAAGTTTTCGTTTTCGAGGGTAATAGCTACGTATGTTGAAAAAATGAAGATATTAGATTATTTTGTGATTGCAAATGGTAAAGAATGTGATTAAAGGCTCTTTTCCTATTTCAAAAGTTTTAGTTTTCGAGGGTAAGAGCTACGTATGTGGAAAAAATGAAGATATTAGACTATTTTATGATTGCAAATGGTAAAGAATGTGATTAAAGGCTCTTTTCCTATTTCAAAAGTTTTAGTTTTCGAGGGTAATAGCTTTGTCTCTGGAAAAAATGAAGATATTAGACTATTTTATGATTGCAAATGGTAAAGAATGTGATTAAAGGCTCTTTTCCTATGTCAAAAGTTTTAGTTTTCGAGGGTAATAGCTACGTATGTTGAAAAAATGAAGATATTAGACTACTTTATGATTGAGATTGGTAAAGAATGTGATTAAAGGCTCTTTTCCTATGTCAAAAGTTTTAGTTTTCGAGGGTAATAGCTATGTCTGTGGAAAAAATGAAGATATTAGACTATTTTATGATTGCACATGGTAAAGAATGTGATTAAAGGCTCTTTTCCTATTTCAAAAGTTTTAGTTTTTGAGGGTACTAGCTACGTTTGTTGAAAAAATGAAGATATTAGACTATTTTATGATTCCATATGGTAAAGAATGTGATTAAAGGCTCTTTCCTATTTCAAAAGTTTTAGTTTTCGAGGGTAATAGCTACGTATGTTGAAAAAATGAAGATATTAGACTATTTTATGATTGCAAATGGTAAAGAATGTGATTAAAGGCTCTTTTCCTATTTCAAAAGTTTAAGTTTTCGAGGGTAATAGCTTTTTCTGTGGAAAAAATGAAGATATTAGACAATTTTATGATTGCACATGGTAAAGAATGTGATTAAAGGCTCTTTTCCTATGTCAAAAATTTTAGTTTTCGAGGGTAATAGCTACGTATGTTGCAAAAATGAAGATATTAGACTATTTTATGATTGCAAATGGTAAAGAATGTGATTAAAGGCTCTTTTCCTATGTCAAAAGTTTTAGTTTTCGAGGGTAATAGCTACATATGTTGAAACAAATGAAGATATTAGACTATTTTATGATTGCACATGGTAAAGAATGTGATTAAAGGCTCTTTTCCTATTTCAAAATATTTAGTTTTCTGGGGTAAGAGCTACGTATGTTGAAAAAATGAAGATATTAGACTATTTTATGATTGCAAATGGTAAAGAATGTGATTAAAGGCTCTTTTCCTATGTCAAAAGTTTTAGTTTTCGAGGGTAATAGCTACGTATGTTGAAAAAATGAAGATATTAGACTATTTTATGATTGCACATGGTAAAGAATGTGATTAAAGGCTCTTTTCCTATTTCAAAAGTATTAGTTTTCGAGGGTAATAGCTACGTATGTTGAAAAAATGAAGATATTAGACTATTTTATGATTGCATATGGTAAAGAATGTGATTAAAGGCTCTTTTCCTATTTCAAAAGTTTTAGTTTTCGATGGTAATAGCTACGTATGTTGAAAAAATGAAGATATTAGACTATTTTATGATTGCACATGGTAAAGAATGTGATTAAAGGCTCTTTTCCTATTTCAAAATTTTTAGTATTCGAGGGCAATAGCTTTGTCTGTGGAAAAAAATGAAGATATTAGACAATTTTATGATTGCAAATGGTAAAGAATGTGATTAAAGGCTCTTTCCTATTTCAAAAGTTTTAGTTTTCGAGGGTAATAGCCACGTATGTTGAAAAAATGAAGATATTAGACTATTTTATGATTGCAAATGGTAAAGAATGTGATTAAAGGCTCTTTTCCTATTTCAAAAGTTTTAGTTTTCGGGGGGTAAGAGCTACGTATGTTGAAAAAATGAAGATATTAGATTATTTTGTGATTGCAAATGGTAAAGAATGTGATTAAAGGCTCTTTTCCTATTTCAAAAGTTTTAGTTTTCGAGGGTAATAGCTATGTATGTGGAAAAAATGAAGATTTTAGACTATTTTATGATTGCAAATGGTAAAGAATGTGATTAAAGGCTCTTTTACTATTTCAAAAGTTTTAGTTTTCGAGGGTAATAGCTTTGTCTGTGGAAAAAAAATGAAGATATTAGACTATTTTATGATTTCAAATGGTAAAGAATGTGATTAAAGGCTCTTTTCCTATGTCAAAAGTTTTAGTTTTCGAGGGTAATAGCTACGTATGTTGAAAAAATGAAGATATTAGACTATTTTATGATTGCGATTGGTAAAGAATGTGATTAAAGGCTCTTTTCCTATGTCAAAAGTTTTAGTTTCCGATTGTAATAGCTACGTATGTTGGAAAAATGAAGATATTAGACTATTTTATGATTGCAAATGGTAAAGAATGTGATTAAAGGCTCTTTTCCTATGTCAAAAGTTTTAGTTTTCGAGGGTAATAGCTATGTCTGTGGAAAAAATGAAGATATTAGACTATTTTATGATTGCACATGGTAAAGAATGTGATTAAAGGCTCTTTTCCTATTTCAAAAGTTTTAGTTTTCGAGGGTAATAGCTTTGTCTGTGGAAAAATGAAGATATTAGACAATTTTATGATTGCACATGGTAAAGAATGTGATTAAAGGCTCTTTTCCTATTTCAAAAGTTTTAGTTTTCGAGGATAATAGGTACGTATGTTGAAAAAATGAAGATATTAGACTATTTTATGATTGCAAATGGTAAAGAATGTGATTAAAGGCTCTATTCCTATGTCAAAAGTTTTAGTTCTCGAGGGTAATAGCTACGTATGTTGAAAAAATGAAGATATTAGACTATTTTATGATTGCAAATGGTAAAGAATGTGATTAAAGGCTCTTTTCCTATTTCAAAAGTTTTAGTTTTCGAGGGTAATAGCTCTGTCTGTGGAAAAAATGAAGATATTAGACAATGTTATGATTGCACATGGTAAAGAGTGTGATTAAAGGCTCTTTTCCTATTTCAAAAGTTTTAGTTTTCGAGGGTAATAGCTACGTATGTTGAAAAAATGAAGATATTAGACTATTTTATGATTGCAAATGGTAAAGAATGTGATTAAAGGCTCTTTTCCTATGTCAAAAGTTTTAGTTTTCGAGAGTAATAGCTACGTATGTTGAAAAAATGAAGATATTAGACTATTTTATGATTGCAAATGGTAAAGAATGTCATTAAAGGCTCTTTTTCCTATGTCAAAAGTTTTAGTTTTCGAGGGTAATAGCTACGTATGTTGAAAAAATGAAGATATTACACTATTTTATGATTGCAAATGGTAAAGAATGTGATTAAAGGCTCTTTTCCTATGTCAAAAGTTTTAGTTTTCGAGGGTAATAGCTACGTATTTTGAAAAAATGAAGATATTAGACTGTTTTATGATTGCACATGGTAAAGAATGTGATTAAAGGCTCTTTTCCTATTTCAAAAGTTTTAGTTTTCGAGGGTAATAGCTACGTATGTTGAAAAAATGAAGATATTAGACTATTTTATGATTGCAAATGGTAAAGAATGTGATTAAAGGCTCTTTTCCTATGTCAAAAGTTTTAGTTTTCGAGGGTAATAGCTTTGTCTGTGGAAAAAAATGAAGATATTAGACAATTTTATGATTGCACATGGTAAAGAGTGTGATTAAAGGCTCTTTTCCTATTTCAAAAGTTTTAGTTTTCGAGGATAATAGCTACGTATGTTGAAAAAATGAAGATATTAGACTATTTTATGATTGCAAATGGTAAAGAATGTGATTAAAGGCTCTTTTCCTATGTCAAAAGTTATTTTTTCCGTCAATGGTTAGACCATTGCTCAAGTTGGTAGTAACCATCCGCTTCACACATACCAACAATATACTCACTCTCATTTGGGGTTCCCATCTAGCCCATGTCTACTCGACTTTTTGTAGTCAATTACAGACAGTTGAAATTTTTGTTTCTGGTCCAAATCCCTTGGCTTATAAATGCAAGTTCACTTGCATAAGAGTCGAGGCAGACTGCAGGAGGCCCTTGTAGGCCTTGAATTGGACTCGTTATTTCCAATTCATATTCATTTCTTTGGCGGGGTAATCAGTTGTAAATAGATTGCCAAATTTGTCAATATGCTGCTTCCCCCTTTCTGCGACCGTGAATTAACCAGAGAGAGAACCTCCACCAACAGGTTGAACCCAACCCACCGTGAATTGGCATGAGAGGGTTGACTCTAGTTCAGCGTTGTCGAGTGATAGCCATGAGAGGAAAATTTTCAAGTAATTTAACCCGTAGTCAACCTGCGTGTGTTCCACAGCGAGAACCTCCAACAGGTGCGACTCTAGTTTGGCATTTGTGAAGGGACACACATGCACGGAAAGGTGTAGCATAAATGGCAGACAGTAACAACGGCAATCAAAGGGATAAAATTAACCCTTGACTGGGCTGCCCACTTAATTCAACAATCTGCCGTTGATTTTTGAATTTAAAAAAGAGGGAATAGTTTTGGGAAAAGTGGAAGTCATGGCCAATTGTAGAAAAAAGCCAACAACAGATTGTTGAATTAAGTGGGCAGCCCAGTCAAGGGTTAATTTTATCCCTTTGATTGCCGTTGTTACTGTCTGCCATTTATGCTACACCTTTCCGTGCATGTGTGTCCCTTCACAAATGCCAAACTAGAGTCGTACCTGTTGGAGAGCGCCCGAACCAATTAGATGTTAGGGTGGCGCGAACCTACAATGGCAACAGTCAAGGAAGATGCTAAAAAAAAGCTGCTTAAAAAATAGCTTCTAAAACTGAAGCTCCAGCACAAAAAAAATAAAAAGAAAAGAGAAAAAACTAAAAAAAACTAAAAAAAAAGGTAAAAACCAAAAAAAACTAAAAAGAAAAAAAGGGGAAAAACACAAAAATTTATTTCATCATATACCAATTGAAAAACAAATGTAAATACAGACCAAGACACTGGGACACAAATGACGACCGGGACACAGGGAATATAAATGACGACCGAAACACTCAAAGAGAAACTACAGACTGGGACACCGGGACACAAATGACGACCAGGACACAGGGAATATAAATGACGACCGGGACACAGGGACACACGTATTCAGATCTATACCTCATGATTCTAATGATTGCCCTTGAGCTTTGTTGATGGTGATTGCTAATCGACGATTCCCCGTGTCGCCGTCGTTACTTATATATCCCCCTGTGCCCCCCGGCGTCCCCGTTGTAGTTGTGACCCTGTGTCCCGGTCGTCATTTATATTGCATGTGTCCCGGTCGTCATTTGTGTCCCGGTGTCCCAGTCTGAGATTTCTCTTTGAGGGTCTGGGGCGTCATTTATATTCTTTGTGTCCCGGTCGTCATTTGTGTCCCGGTGTCCCGGTCTGTATACACATTCGTTTTGGAATTGGTCTTTTTTTTTAGGTTTTAGTTTTTTTACCTTTTTTTAGTTTTTTTAATTATACCTCATGATTCTAATGATTGCCCTTGAGCTTTGTTGATGGTGATTGCAAATACTAATCAAATTGGAAATTGATTACGACCGGGACACAGGGAGTATAAATGACGACATAAGTGAAGACGATTAAAAACGACGACATACAATATAAACGACGACATATAAATGAAGGACTTAAGTAAAAAAAAACTAAAAAAACTAAAAAAAGGTAAAAACTACAAAAAAAACTAAAAAGAAAAAAGGGGAAAAACAAAAAAAAATTATATCATCATTTACGATTCAAAAACGAATGTATATACAGACCGGGATACAAATGACGACCGGGACGCAGGGAATATAAATGATGACCGGGACACAACTGCAACAGGGACGCTGGGGGGCACAGGGGGATATATAAATGACTACGGGGCAATCATTAAAATCATTAGGTATAACTAAAAAAACTAAAAAAAGGTAAAAAAACTAAAAACTAAAAAAAAGACCAATTCAAGAACGAGTGTATATACAGACCGGGACACCGGGACACAAATGACGACCGTGACACCGGGACACAGGAAGCGCCCGAACCAACTAGATGTTAGGTTGGCGCGAACCTACAATGGCAACAGTCAAGGAAGCTGCTAAAAAAAGCTGCTTAAAAAAAAGCTTCCAAAACTGAAGCTCCAGCACAAAAAAAATAAAAAGAAAAGAGAAAAAACTAAAAAAACTAAAAAAAAGGTAAAAAACCAAAAAAAAACTAAAAAGAAAAAAAGGGGAAAAACACAAAAATTTATTTCATCATATACCAATTGAAAAACAAATGTATATACAGACCAAGACACCGGGACACAAATGACGAACGGGACACAGGGAAAATAAATGACGACCGGGACACTCAAAGAGAAATTACAGACTGGGACATCGGGACACAAATGACCACCAGGACACAGGGAATATAAATGAAGACCGGGACACAGGGACACCCGTATTCAGATCTATACCTCATGATTCTAATGATTGCCCTTGAGCTTTGTTGATGGTGATTGCTAATCGACGATTCCCCGTGTCGCCGTCGTTACTTATATATCCCCCTGTGCCCCCTGGCGTCCCCGTTGTAGTTGTGACCCTGTGTCCCGGTCATCATTTATATTCCCTGTGTCCCGGTCGTCATTTGCGTCCCGGTGTCCCAGTCTGTGATTTCTCTTTATGGGTCTGGGGCGTCATTTATATTCCTTGTGTCCCGGTCGTCATTTGTGTCCCGGTGTCCCGGTCTGTATATACATTCGTTTTTGAATTGGTCTTTTTTTTAGGTTTTAGTTTTTTTACCTTTTTTTAGTTTTTTTAGTTATACCTCATGATTCTAATGATCACCCTTGAGCTTTGTTGATGGTGATTGCAAATACTAATCAAATTGGGAATTGATTACGACCGGGACACAGGGAGTATAAATGACAACATAAGTGAAGACGACATAAAAACGACGACATACAATATAAACGACGACATATAAATGAAGGACATAAGTAAAAAAAAAAACTAAAAAAAACTAAAAAAAAGGTAAAAACTACAAAAAAACTAAAAGAAAAAAGGGGAAAAACAAAAAAAAATTATTTCATCATTTACCGATTCAAAAACGAATGTATATACAGACCAGGACAGAAATGACGACCGGGACGCAGGGAATATAAATGATGACCGGGACACAACTGCAACAGGGACGCTGGGGGGCACAAGGGGATATATAAATGACGACGGGGCAATCATTAAAATCATTATGTATAACTAAAAAACTAAAACAGGTAAAAAACTAAAAACTAAAAAAAGAAGACCAATTCAAAAACGAGTGTATATACAGACCGGGACACAAGGACACAAATGACGACCGGGACACCGGGACACAGGAAGCGCCCGAACCAACTAGATGTTAGGGTGGCGCGAACCTAAAATGGCAACAGTCAAGGAAGCTGTTAAAAAAAAGCTGCTTAAAAAAATAGCTTCCAAAACTGAAGCTCCAGCAAAAAAAAAATAAAAAGAAAAGAGAAAAAAACTACAAAAATCAAAAAAAAAAGGTAAAAAACAAAAAAAAACTAAAAAGAAAAAAAGGGGGAAAAACACAAAAATTTATTTCATCATATACCAACTGAAAAACAAATGTATATACAGACCAAGACACCGGGACACAAATGACGACGGGACACAGGGAATATAAATGACGACCAGGACACTCAAAGAGAAATTACAAACTGGGACACCGGGACACAAATGACGACCAGGACACAGGGAATATAAATGACGACCGGGACACAGGGACACACGTATTCAGATCTATACCTCATGATTCTAATGATTGCCCTTGAGCTTTGTTGATGGTGATTGCTAATCGACGATTCCCCGTGTCACCGTCGTTACTTATATGTCCCCCTGTGCCCCAGGGCGTCCCCGTTGTAGTTTTGACCCTGTTTCCCGGTCGTCATTTATATTCCCTGTGTCCCGGTCGTCATTTGTGTCCGGTGTCCCAGTCTGTGATTTCTGTTTGAGGGTATCTGGGGCGTCATTTATATTCCTTGTGTCCTGGTCGTCATTTGTGTCCTGGTGTCCCGGTCTGTATATACATTCGTTTTTGAATTGGTCTTTTTTTTAGGTTTTAGTTTTTTACCTTTTTTTAGTTTTTTTAGTTATACCTCATGATTCTAATGATTGACCTTGAGCTTTGTTGATGGTGATTGCAAATACTAATCAAATGGGAATTGATTACGACCGGGATACAGGGAGTATAAATGACGACATAAGTGAAGACGACATAAAAACGACGACATACAATATAAACGACGACATATAAATGAAGGACATAAGTAAAAAAAAAACTAAAAAAACTAAAAAAAAGGTAAGAACTACAAAAAAACTAAAAAGAAAAAAGGGAAAAAACAAAAAAAATAATTTCATCATTTACCGATTCAAAAACGAATGTATATACAGACTGGAACACAAATGACGACCGGGACGCAGGGAATATAAATGATGACCGGGACACAACTGCAACTGGGACGCTGGGGGGCACAGGGGGATATATAAATGACGACGGGGCAATCATTAAAATCATTAGGTATAAATAAAAAAACTAAAAAAAGGTAAAAAACTAAAAACTAAAAAAAAAGACCAATTCAAAAACGAGTGTATATACAGACCGGGACACCGGGACACAAATGACGACCGGGACACCGGGACACAGGAAGCGTCCGAACCAACTAGATGTTAGGATGGCGCGAACCTACAATGGCAACAGTCAAGGAAGCTGCTAAAAAAAAACTGCTTAAAAAATAGCTTCCAAAACTGAAGCTCCAGCACAAAAAAAAATAAAAAGAAAAGAGAAAAAACTAAAAAAACTAAAAAAAAAGGTAAAAACCAAAAAAAAACTAAAAAGAAAAAAAGGGGGGAAAACACAAAAATTTATTTCATCATATACCAATTGAAAAACAAATGTATATACAGACCAAGACACCGGGGCACCAATGACGACCGGGACACAGGGAATATAAATGACGACCGGGACACTCAAAGAGAAATTACAGACTGGGACACCGGGACACAAATGACGACCAGGACACAGGGAATATAAATGACGACCGGGACACAGGGACACAGGTATTCAGATCTATACCTCATGATTCTAATGATTGCCCTTGAGCTTTGTTGATGGTGATTACTAATCGACGATTCCCCGTCTCGCCGTCGTTACTTATATATCCCCCTGTGCCCCCCGGCGTCCCCGTTGTAGTTGTGACCCTGTGTCCCGGTCGTCTTTTATATTCCCTGTGTCCCGGTGTTCCAGTCTGTGATTTCTCTGTGAGGGTCTGGGGCGTCATTTATATTCCTTGTGTCCCGGTCGTCATTTGTGTCCCGGTGTCCCGGTCTGTATATACATTCGTTTTTGAATTGGTCTTTTTTTTAGGTTTTAGTTTTTTACCTTTTTTTTAGTTTTTTTTTAGATATACCTCATGATTCTAATGATTGCCCTTGAGCTTTGTTGATGGTGATTGCAAATACTAATCAAATTGGGAATTGATTACGACTGGGACACAGGGAGTATAAATGACGACATAAGTGAAGACGACATAAAAACGACGACATACAATATAAACGACGACATATAAATGAAGGACATAAGTAAAAAAAAAACTAAAAAAACTAAAAAAAAGGTAAAAACTACAAAAAAACTAAAAAGAAAAAAGGGGAAAAACAAAAAAAAATTATTTCATCATTTACCGATTCAAAAACGAATGTATATACAGACCGGGACACAAATGACGACCGGGGACGCAGGGAATATAAATGATGACCGGGACACGACTGCAACAGGGACGCTGGGGGGGGGCACAGGGGGATATATAAATGACGAAGGGGCAATCATTAAAATCATTAGGTATAACTAAAAAAACTAAAAAAGGTAAAAAACTAAAAACTAAAAAAAAAGACCAATTCAAAAACGAGTGTATATACAGACCGGGAGACCGGGACACAAATGACGACCGGGACACCGGGACACAGGAAGCGCCCGAACCAACTAGATGTTAGGGTGGCGCGAACCTACAATGGCAACAGCCAAGGAAGCTGCTAAAAAAAGCTGCTTAAAAAAATAGCTTCCAAAACTGAAGCTCCAGCACAAAAAAATAAAAAGAAAAGAGAAAAAAACTAAAAAAAACGAAAAAAAAAAGGTAAAAACAAAAAAAAACTAAAAAGAAAAAAGGGGAAAAACACAAAAATTTATTTCATCATATACCAATTGAAAAACAAATGTATATACAGACCAAAACACCGGGACACAAATGACGACCGGGACACAGGGAATATAAATGACGACCGGGACACTCAAAGAGAAATTACAGACTGGGACACCGGGACACAAATGACGACCAGGACACAGGGAATATAAATGACGACCGGGACACAGGGACACACGTATTCAGATCTATACCTCATGATTCTAATGATTGCCCTTGAGCTTTGTTGATGGTGATTGCTAATCGACGATTCCCCGTGTCGCCGTCGTTACTTATATATCCCTCTGTGCCCCCCGGCGTCCCCGTTGTAGTTGTGAGCTTCCAAAACTGAAGCTCCAGCACAAAAAAATAAAAAGAAAAGAGAAAAAAACTAAAAAAACTAAAAAAAAAGGTAAAAACCAAAAATAAACTAAAAAGAAAAAAAGGGGAAAAACACAAAAATTTATTTCATCATATACCAATTGAAAAACAAATGTATATACAGACCAAGACACCGGGACACAAATGACGACCGGGACACAGGGAATATAAATGACGACCGGGACACTCAAAGAGAAATTACAGACTGGGACACCGGGACACAAATGACGACCAGGACACAGGGAATATAAATGACGACCGGGACACAGGGACACACGTATTCAGATCTATACCTCATGATTCTAATGATTGCCCTTGAGCTTTGTTGATTGTGATTGCTAATCGACGACTCCCCGTGTCGCCGTCGTTACTTATATATCCCCCTGTGCCCTCCGGCGTCCCCGTTGTAGTTGTGACCCTGTGTCCCAGTCGTCATTTATATTCCCTGTGTCCCGGTCGTCATTTGTGTCCCGGTGTCCCAGTCTGTGATTTCTCTTTGAGGGTCTGGGTCGTCATTTATATTCCTTGGGTCCCGCTCGTCATTTGTGTCCCGGTGTCCCGGTCAAAAAAGGTAAAAAACTAAAAACTAAAAAAAAAACTAAAAAAAGGTAAAAAACTAAAAACTAAAAAAAAAGACCAATTCAAAAACGAATGTATATACAGACTGGGACACCGGGACACAAATGACGACCGGGACACCGGGACACAGGAAGCGCCCGAACCAACTAGATGTTAGGGTGGCGCGAACCTAAAATGGCAACAGTCAAGGAAGCTGCTAAAAAAAAGCTGCTTAAAAAAATAGCATCCAAAACTGAAGCTCCAGCACAAAAAAAAATAAAAAGAAAAGAGAAAAAACTAAAAAAACTAAAAAAAAGGTAAAAACCAAAAAAAAAAATAAAAAGAAAAAAGGGGAAAAACACAAAAATTTATTTCATCATATACCAATTGAAAAACAAATGTATATACAGACCAAGACACCGGGACACAAATGACGACCGGGACACAGGGAATATAAATGACGACCGGGACACTCAAAGAGAAATTACAGACTGGGACAACGGGACACAAATGACGACCAGGACACAGGGAATATAAATGACGACCAGAACACAGGGACACACGTATTCAGATCTATACCTCATGATTCTAATGATTGCCCTTGAGCTTTGTTGATGGTGATTGCTAATCGACGATTCACCGTGTCGCCGTCGTTACTTATATATCCCCCTGTGCCCCCCCCGGCGTCCCCGTTGTAGTTGTGACCCTGTCTCCCGGTCGTCATTTATATTCCCTGTGTCCCGGTCGTCATTTGTGTCCCGGTGTCCCAGTCTGTGATTTCTCTTTGAGGGTTTGGGTCGTCATTTATATTCCTTGTGTCCCGGTCGTCATTTGTGTCCTGGTGTCCCGGTCTGTATATACATTCGTTTTTGAATTGGTCTTTTTTTAGGTTTTAGTTTTTTACCTTTTTTTTTAGTTTTTTTAGTTATACCTCATGATTCAAATGATTGCCCTTCAGCTTTGTTGATGGTGATTGCAAATACTAATCAAATTGGGAATTGATTACGACCGGGACACAGGGAGTATAAATGACGACATAAGTGAAGACGACATAAAAACGACGACATACAATATAAACGACGACATATAAATGAAGGACATAAATAAAAAAAAAACTAAAAAAACTAAAAAAAAGGTAAAAACTACAAAAAAACTAAAAAGAAAAAAGGGGAAAAATAAAAAAAATTATTTCATCATTTACCGATTCAAAAACGAATGTATATACAGACCGGGACACAAATGACGACCGGGACGCAGGGAATATAAATGATGACCGGGACAAAACTGCAACAGGGACGCTGGGGGGCACAGGGGGATATATAAATGACGACGGGGCAATCATTAAAATCATTAGGTATAACTAAAAAACTAAAAAAAGGTAAAAAACTAAAAACTAAAAAAAAAGACCAATTCAAAAACGAGTGTATATACAGACCGGGACGACGGGACACAAATGACGACCGGGACACCGGGACACAGGAAGCGCCCGAACCAACTAGATGTTAGGGTGGCGTGAACCTACAATGGCAACAGTCAAGGAAGCTGCTAAAAAAAGCTGCTTAAAAAAATAGCTTCTAAAACTGAAGCTCCAGCACAAAAAAAAATAAAAAGAAAAGAGAAAAAACTAAAAAAACTAAAAAAAAGGTAAAAACCAAAAAAAACTAAAAAGAAAAAAAGGGGAAAAACACAAAAATTTATTTCATTATATAACAATTGAAAAACAAATGTATATACAGACCAAGACACCGGGACACAAATGACGACCGGGGACACAGGGAATGTAAATGACGACCGGGACACTCAAAGAGAAATTACAGACTGGGATACCGGGACACAAATGACGACCAGGACACAGGGAATATAAATGAAGACCGGGACACAGGGACACACGTATTCAGATCTATACCTCATGATTCTAATGATTGCCCTTGAGCTTTGTTGATGGTGATTGCTAATCGACGATTCCCCGTGTCGCCGTCGTTACTTATATATCCCCCTGTGCCCCCCGGCGTCCCCGTTGTAGTTGTGACGAAAACTAAACCCTCGAAAACAAAAACTTTTGACATAGGAAAAGAGCCTTTAATCACATTCTTTACCATGTGCAATCATAAAATTGTCTAATATCTTCATTTTTCAACATACGTAGCTATTACCCTCGAAAACTAAAACTTTTTAAATAGGAAAAAAAACTTTAATCACATTCTTTA
>NW_027067031.1:0-15839 GCF_032884065.1 Artemia franciscana | reverse complement strand
AATGTGATTAAAGGCTCTTTTCCTATTTTAAAAGTTTTAGTTTTCGAGGGTAATAGCTACGTATGTTGAAAAAATGAAGATATTAGACTATTTTATGATTGCACCTGGTAAAGAATGTGATTAAAGGCTCTTTTCCTATTTCAAAAGCTTTAGTTTTCGAGGGTAATAGCTATGTCTGAGGAAAAAATGAAGATATTAGACTATTTTATGATTGCACATGGTAAAGAATGTGATTAAAGGCTCTTTTCCTATTTCAAAAGTTTTAGTTTTCGAGGGTAATAGCTACGTATGTTGAAAAAATGAAGATATTAGACAATTTTATGATTGCACATGGTAAAGAATGTGATTAAAGGCTCTTTTTCTATGTCAAAAGTTTTAATTTTCGAGGGTAATAGCTACGTATGTTGAAAAAATGAAGATATTAGACTATTTTATGATTGCAAATGGTAAAAAATGTGATTAAAGGCTCTTTTCCTATTTCAAAAGCTTTAGTTTTCGAGGGTAAAGAATGTGATTAAAGGCTCTTTTCCTATTTCAAAAGTTTTAGTTTTCGAGGGTAATAGCTACGTATGTTGAAAAAATGAAGATATTAGACTATTTTATGATTGCAAATGGTAAAGAATGTGATTAAAGGCTCTTTTCCTATTTCAAAAGTTTTAGTTTTCGAGGGTAATAGCTAGGTCTGTGGAAAAAATGAAGATAATTAGACTATTTTATGATTGCACATGGTAAAGAATGTGATTAAAGGCTCTTTTCCTATTTCAAAAGTTTTAGTTTTCGAGGGTAATAGCTACGTCTGTGGAAAAAATGAAGATATTAGACTATTTTATGATTGCACATGGTAAAGAATGTGATTAAAGGCTCTTTTCCTATTTCAAAAGTTTTAGTTTTCGAGGGTAATAGCTACGTATGTTGAAAAAATGAAGATATTAGACTATTTTATGATTGCAAATGGTAAGGAATGTGATTAAAGGCTCTTTTCCTATTTTAAAAGTTTTAGTTTTCGAGGGTAATAGCTACGTATGTTGAAAAAATGAAGATATTAGACTATTTTGAAAAAATGAAGATATTAGACTATTTTATGATTGCAAATGGTAAAGAATGTGATTAAAGGCTCTTTTCCTATTTCAAAAGTTTTCGTTTTCGAGGGTAATAGCTACGTATGTTGGAAAAATGAAGATATTAGACTATTTTATGATTGCACATGGTAAAGAATGTGATTAAAGGCTCTTTTCCTATTTCAAAAGTTTTAGTTTTCGAGGGTAATAGCTACGTCTGTGGAAAAAATGAAGATATTAGACTATTTTATGATTGCACATGGTAAAGAATGTGATTAAAGGCTCTTTTCCTATTTCAAAAGTTTTAGTTTTCGAGGGTAATAGCTACGTATGTGAAAAAATGAAGATATTAGACTATTTTATGATTGCAAATGGTAAAGAATGTGATTAAAGGCTCTTTTCCTATTTCAAAAGTTTTAGTTTTCGAGGGTAATAGCTACGTATGTTGAAAAAATGAAGATATTAGACTATTTTATGATTGCAAATGGTAAAGAATGTGATTAAAGGCTCTTTTCCTATTTCAAAAGTTTTAGTTTTCGAGGGTAATAGCTACGTATGTGGAAAAAATGAAGATATTAGACTATTTTATGATTGCACATGGTAAAGAATGTGATTAAAGGCTCTTTTCCTATTTCAAAAGTTTTAGTTTTCGAGGGTAATAGCTACGTCTGTGGAAAAAATGAAGATATTAGACTCTTTTATGATTGCACATGGTAAAGAATGTGATTAAAGGCTCTTTTCCTATTTCAAAAGTTTTAGTTTTCGAGGGTAATAGCTACGTCTGTGGAAAAAATGAAGATATTAGACTATTTTATGATTGCAAATGGTAAAGAATGTGATTAAAGGCTCTTTTCCTATTTCAAAAGTTTTAGTTTTCGAGGGTAATAGCTACGTATGTGAAAAAATGAAGATATTAGACTATTTTATGATTGCAAATGGTAAAGAATGTGATTAAAGGCTCTTTTCCTATTTAAAAGTTTTAGTTTTCGAGGGTAATAGCTACGTATGTTGTGAAGATATTAGACTAATGAAAAAATGAAGATATTAGACTATTTTATGATTGCAAATGGTAAAGAATGTGATTAAAGGCTCTTTTCCTATTTCAAAAGTTTTAGTTTTCGAGGGTAATAGCTACGTCTGTGGAAAAAATGAAGATATTAGACTATTTTATGATTGCACATGGTAAAGAATGTGATTAAAGGCTCTTTTCCTATTTCAAAAGTTTTAGTTTTCGAGGGTAATAGCTACGTCGTGGAAAAAATGAAGATATTAGACTATTTTATGATTGCACATGGTAAAGAATGTGATTAAAGGCTCTTTTCCTATTTCAAAAGTTTTAGTTTTCGAGGGTAATAGCTACGTATGTTGAAAAAATGAAGATATTAGACTATTTTATGATTGCAAATGGTAAAGAATGTGATTAAAGGCTCTTTTCCTATTTCAAAAGTTTTAGTTTTCGAGGGTAATAGCTACGTATGTTGAAAAAATGAAGATATTAGACTATTTTATGATTGCAAATGGTAAAGAATGTGATTAAAGGCTCTTTTCCTATTTCAAAAGTTTTAGTTTTCGAGGGTAATAGCTACGTATGTTGGAAAAAATGAAGATATTAGACTATTTTATGATTGCAAATGGTAAAGAATGTGATTAAAGGCTCTTTTCCTATTTCAAAAGTTTTAGTTTTCGAGGGTAATAGCTACGTATGTTGAAAAAATGAAGATATTAGACTATTTTATGATTGCAAATGGTAAAGAATGTGATTAAAGGCTCTTTTCCTATTTCAAAAGTTTTAGTTTTCGAGGGTAATAGCTACGTATGTTGAAAAAATGAAGATATTAGACTATTTTATGATTGCAAATGGTAAAGAATGTGATTAAAGGCTCTTTTCCTATTTCAAAAGTTTTAGTTTTCGAGGGTAATAGCTACGTCTGTGGAAAAAATGAAGATATTAGACTATTTTATGATTGCAATGGTAAAGAATGTGATTAAAGGCTCTTTTCCTATTTCAAAAGTTTTAGTTTTCGAGGGTAATAGCTACGTCTGTGGAAAAAATGAAGATATTAGACTATTTTATGATTGCACATGGTAAAGAATGTGATTAAAGGCTCTTTTCCTATTTCAAAAGTTTTAGTTTTCGAGGGTAATAGCTACGTCTGTGGAAAAAATGAAGATATTAGACTATTTTATGATTGCACATGGTAAAGAATGTGATTAAAGGCTCTTTTCCTATTTCAAAAGTTTTAGTTTTCGAGGGTAATAGCTACGTATGTTGAAAAAATGAAGATATTAGACTATTTTATGATTGCATGGTAAAGAATGTGATTAAAGGCTCTTTTCCTATTTCAAAAGTTTTAGTTTTCGAGGGTAATAGCTACGTATGTTGGAAAAAATGAAGATATTAGACTATTTTATGATTGCATGGTAAAGAATGTGATTAAAGGCTCTTTTCCTATTTCAAAAGTTTTAGTTTTCGAGGGTAATAGCTACGTCTGTGGAAAAAATGAAGATATTAGACTATTTTATGATTGCACATGGTAAAGAATGTGATTAAAGGCTCTTTTCCTATTTCAAAAGTTTTAGTTTTCGAGGGTAATAGCTACGTATGTTGAAAAAATGAAGATATTAGACTATTTTATGATTGCAAATGGTAAAGAATGTGATTAAAGGCTCTTTTCCTATTTCAAAAGTTTTAGTTTTCGAGGGTAATAGCTACGTATGTTGAAAAAATGAAGATATTAGACTATTTTATGATTGCAAATGGTAAAGAATGTGATTAAAGGCTCTTTTCCTATTTCAAAAGTTTTAGTTTTCGAGGGTAATAGCTACGTATGTTGAAAAAATGAAGATATTAGACTATTTTATGATTGCAAATGGTAAAGAATGTGATTAAAGGCTCTTTTCCTATTTCAAAAGTTTTAGTTTTCGAGGGTAATAGCTAGGTCTGTGGAAAAAATGAAGATATTAGACTATTTTATGATTGCAAATGGTAAAGAATGTGATTAAAGGCTCTTTTCCTATTTCAAAAGTTTTAGTTTTCGAGGGTAATAGCTACGTATGTTGAAAAAATGAAGATATTAGACTATTTTATGATTGCAAATGGTAAAGAATGTGATTAAAGGCTCTTTTCCTATTTCAAAAGTTTTAGTTTTCGAGGGTAATAGCTACGTATGTGGAAAAAATGAAGATATTAGACTATTTTATGATTGCAAATGGTAAAGAATGTGATTAAAGGCTCTTTTCCTATTTCAAAAGTTTTAGTTTTCGAGGGTAATAGCTAGTCTGTGGAAAAAATGAAGATATTAGACTATTTTATGATTGCACATGGTAAAGAATGTGATTAAAGGCTCTTTTCCTATTTCAAAAGTTTTAGTTTTCGAGGGTAATAGCTACGTCTGTGGAAAAAATGAAGATATTAGACTATTTTATGATTGCAAATGGTAAAGAATGTGATTAAAGGCTCTTTTCCTATTTCAAAAGTTTTAGTTTTCGGGTAATAGCTACGTATGTTGAAAAAATGAAGATATTAGACTATTTTATGATTGCAAATGGTAAAGAATGTGATTAAAGGCTCTTTTCCTATTTCAAAAGTTTTAGTTTTCGAGGGTAATAGCTACGTCTGTGGAAAAAATGAAGATATTAGACTATTTTATGATTGCACATGGTAAAGAATGTGATTAAAGGCTCTTTTCCTATTTCAAAAGTTTTAGTTTTCGAGGGTAATAGCTACGTGTGGAAAAAATGAAGATATTAGACTATTTTATGATTGCAATGGTAAAGAATGTGATTAAAGGCTCTTTTCCTATTTCAAAAGTTTTAGTTTTCGAGGGTAATAGCTACGTATGTTGAAAAAATGAAGATATTAGACTATTTTATGATTGCAAATGGTAAAGAATGTGATTAAAGGCTCTTTTCCTATTTCAAAAGTTTTATTTTCGAGGGTAATAGCTACGTATGTTGAAAAAATGAAGATATTAGACTATTTTATGATTGCAAATGGTAAAGAATGTGATTAAAGGCTCTTTTCCTATTTCAAAAGTTTTAGTTTTCGAGGGTAATAGCTACGTATGTTGAAAAAATGAAGATATTAGACTATTTTATGATTGCACATGGTAAAGAATGTGATTAAAGGCTCTTTTCCTATTTCAAAAGTTTTAGTTTTCGAGGGTAATAGCTACGTATGTTGAAAAAATGAAGATATTAGACTATTTTATGATTGCAAATGGTAAAGAATGTGATTAAAGGCTCTTTTCCTATTTCAAAAGTTTTAGTTTTCGAGGGTAATAGCTACGTATGTTGAAAAAATGAAGATATTAGACTATTTTATGATTGCAAATGGTAAAGAATGTGATTAAAGGCTCTTTTCCTATTTCAAAAGTTTTAGTTTTCGGGTAATAGCTACGTCTGTGAAAAAATGAAGATATTAGACTATTTTATGATTGCAAATGGTAAAGAATGTGATTAAAGGCTCTTTTCCTATTTCAAAAGTTTTAGTTTTCGAGGGTAATAGCTAGTCTGTGGAAAAAATGAAGATATTAGACTATTTTATGATTGCACATGGTAAAGAATGTGATTAAAGGCTCTTTTCCTATTTCAAAAGTTTTAGTTTTCGAGGGTAATAGCTACGTCTGTGGAAAAAATGAAGATATTAGACTATTTTATGATTGCAAATGGTAAAGAATGTGATTAAAGGCTCTTTTCCTATTTCAAAAGTTTTAGTTTTCGAGGGTAATAGCTACGTATGTTGAAAAAATGAAGATATTAGACTATTTTATGATTGCAAATGGTAAAGAATGTGATTAAAGGCTCTTTTCCTATTTCAAAAGTTTTAGTTTTCGAGGGTAATAGCTACGTCTGTGGAAAAAATGAAGATATTAGACTATTTTATGATTGCACATGGTAAAGAATGTGATTAAAGGCTCTTTTCCTATTTCAAAAGTTTTAGTTTTCGAGGGTAATAGCTACGTCTGTGGAAAAAATGAAGATATTAGACTATTTTATGATTGCAATGGTAAAGAATGTGATTAAAGGCTCTTTTCCTATTTCAAAAGTTTTAGTTTTCGAGGGTAATAGCTACGTATGTTGAAAAAATGAAGATATTAGACTATTTTATGATTGCAAATGGTAAAGAATGTGATTAAAGGCTCTTTTCCTATTTCAAAAGTTTTAGTTTTCGAGGGTAATAGCTACGTATGTTGAAAAAATGAAGATATTAGACTATTTTATGATTGCAAATGGTAAAGAATGTGATTAAAGGCTCTTTTCCTATTTCAAAAGTTTTAGTTTTCGAGGGTAATAGCTACGTATGTTGAAAAAATGAAGATATTAGACTATTTTATGATTGCAATGGTAAAGAATGTGATTAAAGGCTCTTTTCCTATGTCAAAAGTTTTAGTTTTCGAGGGTAATAGCTACGTATGTTGAAAAAATGAAGATATTAGACTATTTTATGATTGCAAATGGTAAAGAATGTGATTAAAGGCTCTTTTCCTATTTCAAAAGTTTTAGTTTTCGAGGGTAATAGCTACGTATGTGAAAAAATGAAGATATTAGACAATTTTATGATTGCACATGGTAAAGAATGTGATTAAAGGCTCTTTTCCTATTTCAAAAGTTTTAGTTTTCGAGGGTAATAGCTACGTATGTTGAAAAAATGAAGATATTAGACTATTTTATGATTGCACATGGTAAAGAATGTGATTAAAGGCTCTTTTCCTATTTTCAAAAGTTTTAGTTTTCGAGTGTAATAGCTCCGTATGTTGAAAAAATGAAGATATTACACTATTTTATGATTGCAAATGGTAAAGAATGTGATTAAAGGCTCTTTTCCTATGTCAAAAGTTTTAGTTTTCGAGGGTAATAGCTACGTATGTTGAAAAAATGAAGATATTAGACTATTTTATGATTGCAAATGGTAAAGAATGTGATTAAAGGCTCTTTTCCTATTTCAAAAGTTTTAGTTTTCGAGGGTAATAGCTACGTATGTTGAAAAAATGAAGATATTAGACTATTTTATGATTGCAAATGGTAAAGAATGTGATTAAAGGCTCTTTTCCTATTTCAAAAGTTTTAGTTTTCGAGGGTAATAGCTACGTATGTGAAAAAATGAAGATATTAGACTATTTTATGATTGCAAATGGTAAAGAATGTGATTAAAGGCTCTTTTCCTATTTCAAAAGTTTTAGTTTTCGAGGGTAATAGCTACGTATGTGGAAAAAATGAAGATATTAGACTATTTTATGATTGCAAATGGTAAAGAATGTGATTAAAGGCTCTTTTCCTATTTCAAAAGTTTTAGTTTTTGAGGGTAATAGCTACGTCTGTGGAAAAAATGAAGATATTAGACTATTTTATGATTGCAAATGGTAAAGAATGTGATTAAAGGCTCTTTTCCTATTTCAAAAGTTTTAGTTTTCGAGGGTAATAGCTACGTCTGTGGAAAAAATGAAGATATTAGACTTTTATGATTGCAATGGTAAAGAATGTGATTAAAGGCTCTTTTCCTATTTCAAAAGTTTTAGTTTTCGAGGGTAATAGCTACGTATGTTGAAAAAATGAAGATATTAGACTATTTTATGATTGCACATGGTAAAGAATGTGATTAAAGGCTCTTTTCCTATTTTCAAAAGTTTTAGTTTTCGAGGGTAATAGCTACGTTGTTGAAAAAATGAAGATATTAGACTATTTTATGATTGCAAATGGTAAAGAATGTGATTAAAGGCTCTTTTCCTATTTCAAAAGTTTTAGTTTTCGAGGGTAATAGCTACGTATGTTGAAAAAATGAAGATATTAGACTATTTTATGATTGCAAATGGTAAAGAATGTGATTAAAGGCTCTTTTCCTATTTCAAAAGTTTTAGTTTTCGGTAATAGGTATGTGAAAATATATTAGCATTTTATGATTCAAGTAAAGCTTTGTGTGGAAAAAATGAAGATATTAGACTATTTTATGATTGCACATGGTAAAGAATGTGATTAAAGGCTCTTTTCCTATTTCAAAAGTTTTAGTTTTCGAGAGTAATAGCTACGTATGTTGAAAAAATGAAGATATTAGACTATTTTATGATTGCAAATGGTAAAGAATGTGATTAAAGGCTCTTTTCCTATTTCAAAAGTTTTAGTTTTCGAGGGTAATAGCTACGTATTTTGAAAAAATGAAGATATTAGACTATTTTATGATTGCAATTGGTAAAGAATGTGATTAAAGGCTCTTTTCCTATTTCAAAAGTTTTAGTTTTCGAGGTAATAGCTACGTATGTTGAAAAAATGAAGATATTAGACTATTTTATGATTGCAAATGGTAAAGAATGTGATTAAAGGCTCTTTTCCTATTTCAAAAGTTTTAGTTTTGAGGGTAATAGCTACGTATGTTGAAAAAATGAAGATATTAGACTATTTTATGATTGCAATTGGTAAAGAATGTGATTAAAGGCTCTTTTCCTATTTCAAAAGTTTTAGTTTTCGAGGTAATAGCTACGTATGTTGAAAAAATGAAGATATTAGACTATTTTATGATTGCAAATGGTAAAGAATGTGATTAAAGGCTCTTTTCCTATTTCAAAAGTTTTAGTTTTCGAGGGTAATAGCTACGTATGTTGAAAAAATGAAGATATTAGACTATTTTATGATTGCAAATGGTAAAGAATGTGATTAAAGGCTCTTTTCCTATTTCAAAAGTTTTAGTTTTCGAGGGTAATAGCTACGTATGTTGGAAAAAATGAAGATATTAGACTATTTTATGATTGCACATGGTAAAGAATGTGATTAAAGGCTCTTTTCATTTCAAAAGTATTAGTTTTCGAGGGTAATAGCTATGTCTGTGAAAAATGAAGATATTAGACTATTTTATGATTGCACATGGTAAAGAATGTGATTAAAGGCTCTTTTTCTATGTCAAAAGTTTTAGTTTTCGAGGGTAATAGCTACGTATGTTGAAAAAATGAAGATATTAGACTATTTTATGATTGCAATGGTAAAGAATGTGATTAAAGGCTCTTTTCCTATGTCAAAAGTTTTAGTTTTCGAGGGTAATAGCTACGTATGTTGAAAAAATGAAGATATTAGACTATTTTATGATTGCAAATGGTAAAGAATGTGATTAAAGGCTCTTTTCCTATTTCAAAAGTTTTAGTTTTCGGGGTAATAGCTACGTATGTTGAAAAAATGAAGATATTAGACAATTTTATGATTGCAAATGGTAAAGAATGTGATTAAAGGCTCTTTTCCTATTTCAAAAGTTTTAGTTTTCAGGGGTAATAGCTACGTATGTTGAAAAAATGAAGATATTAGACAATTTTATGATTGCATGGTAAAGAATGTGATTAAAGGCTCTTTTCCTATTTCAAAAGTTTTAGTTTTCGAGGGTAATAGCTACGTATGTTGAAAAAATGAAGATATTAGACTATTTTATGATTGCACATGGTAAAGAATGTGATTAAAGGCTCTTTTCCTATTTTCAAAAGTTTTAGTTTTCGAGGGTAATAGCTACGTTGTTGAAAAAATGAAGATATTAGACTATTTTATGATTGCAAATGGTAAAGAATGTGATTAAAGGCTCTTTTCCTATTTCAAAAGTTTTAGTTTTCGAGGGTAATAGCTACGTGTTGAAAAAATGTAGAAATTAGACTATTTTATGATTGCAAATGGTAAAGAATGTGATTAAAGGCTCTTTTCCTGTTTCAAAAGTTTTAGTTTTTGGGTAATAGCTACGTATGTGAAAAAATGAAGAATTAGCTATTTTATTTCAAATGGTAAGCTGTTGTGGAAAAAATGAAGATATTAGACTATTTTATGATTGCAATGGTAAAGAATGTGATTAAAGGCTCTTTTCCTATTTCAAAAGTTTTAGTTTTCGAGGTAATAGCTACGTATGTTGAAAAAATGAAGATATTAGACTATTTTATGATTGCAAATGGTAAAGAATGTGATTAAAGGCTCTTTTCCTATTTCAAAAGTTTTAGTTTTCGAGGGTAATAGCTACGTATTTGAAAAAATGAAGATATTAGACTATTTTATGATTGCAATGGTAAAGAATGTGATTAAAGGCTCTTTTCCTATTTCAAAAGTTTTAGTTTTCGAGGGTAATAGCTACGTATGTTGAAAAAATGAAGATATTAGACTATTTTATGATTGCAAATGGTAAAAAATGTGATTAAAGGCTCTTTTCCTATTTCAAAAGTTTTAGTTTTGAGGGTAATAGCTACGTATGCTGAAAAAATGAAGATATTAGACTATTTTATGATTGCAAATGGTAAAGAATGTGATTAAAGGCTCTTTTCCTATTTCAAAAGTTTTAGTTTTCGAGGTAATAGCTACGTATGTTGAAAAAATGAAGATATTAGACTATTTTATGATTGCAAATGGTAAAGAATGTGATTAAAGGCTCTTTTCCTATTTCAAAAGTTTTAGTTTTCGAGGGTAATAGCTACGTATGTTGAAAAAATGAAGATATTAGACTATTTTATGATTGCAAATGGTAAAGAATGTGATTAAAGGCTCTTTTCCTATTTCAAAAGTTTTAGTTTTCGAGGGTAATAGCTACGTCTGTGGAAAAAATGAAGATATTAGACTATTTTATGATTGCACATGGTAAAGAATGTGATTAAAGGCTCTTTTCCATTTCAAAAGTTATTAGTTTTCGAGGGTAATAGCTATGTCTGTGGAAAAAATGAAGATATTAGACTATTTTATGATTGCACATGGTAAAGAATGTGATTAAAGGCTCTTTTCCTATGTCAAAAGTTTTAGTTTTCGAGGGTAATAGCTACGTATGTTGAAAAAATGAAGATATTAGACTATTTTATGATTGCAAATGGTAAAGAATGTGATTAAAGGCTCTTTTCCTATGTCAAAAGTTTTAGTTTTCGAGGGTAATAGCTACTTATGTTGAAAAAATGAAGATATTAGACTATTTTATGATTGCAAATGGTAAAGAATGTGATTAAAGGCTCTTTTCCTATTTCAAAAGTTTTAGTTTTCGGGGTAATAGCTACGTATGTTGAAAAAATGAAGATATTAGACAATTTTATGATTGCAAATGGTAAAGAATGTGATTAAAGGCTCTTTTCCTATTTCAAAAGTTTTAGTTTTCGGGGTAATAGCAACGTTGTGAAAAAATGAAGATATTAGACAATTTTATGATTGCAAATGGTAAAGAATGTGATTAAAGGCTCTTTTCCTATTTCAAAAGTTTTAGTTTTCGAGGGTAATAGCTACGTGTGGAAAAAATGAAGATATTAGACTATTTTATGATTGCACATGGTAAAGAATGTGATTAAAGGCTCTTTTCCTATTTAAAAGTTTTAGTTTTCGAGGGTAATAGCTACGTATGTTGAAAAAATGAAGATATTAGACTATTTTATGATTGCAAATGGTAAAGAATGTGATTAAAGGCTCTTTTCCTATTTCAAAAGTTTTAGTTTTCGAGGGTAATAGCTACGTATGTTAAAAAAATGAAGATATTAGACTATTTTATGATTGCAAATGGTAAAGAATGTGATTAAAGGCTCTTTTCCTATTTCAAAAGTTTTAGTTTTCGAGGGTAATAGCTACGTATGTGAAAAAATGAAGATATTAGACTATTTTATGATTGCAATGGTAAAGAATGTGATTAAAGGCTCTTTTCCTATTTCAAAAGTTTTAGTTTTCGAGGGTAATAGCTACGTCTGTGGAAAAAATGAAGATATTAGACTATTTTATGATTGCAAATGGTAAAGAATGTGATTAAAGGCTCTTTTCCTATTTCAAAAGTTTTAGTTTTCGAGGGTAATAGCTACGTGTGGAAAAAATGAAGATATTAGACTATTTTATGATTGCAAATGGTAAAGAATGTGATTAAAGGCTCTTTTCCTATTTCAAAAGTTTTAGTTTTCGAGGGTAATAGCTACGTATGTTGAAAAAATGAAGATATTAGACTATTTTATGATTGCAAATGGTAAAGAATGTGATTAAAGGCTCTTTTCCTATTTCAAAAGTTTTAGTTTTCGAGGGTAATAGCTACGTTGTGGAAAAAATGAAGATATTAGACTATTTTATGATTGCACATGGTAAAGAATGTGATTAAAGGCTCTTTTCCTATTTCAAAAGTTTTAGTTTTCGAGGGTAATAGCTACGTATGTTGAAAAAATGAAGATATTAGACTATTTTATGATTGCAAATGGTAAAGAATGTGATTAAAGGCTCTTTTCCTATTTCAAAAGTTTTAGTTTTCGAGGGTAATAGCTACGTATGTTGAAAAAATGAAGATATTAGACTATTTTATGATTGCAAATGGTAAAGAATGTGATTAAAGGCTCTTTTCCTATTTCAAAAGTTTTAGTTTTCGAGGGTAATAGCTACGTATGTTGAAAAAATGAAGATATTAGACTATTTCATGATTGCACATGGTAAAGAATGTGATTAAAGGCTCTTTTCCTATTTCAAAAGTTTTAGTTTTCGGGGTAATAGCTACGTATGTTGAAAAAATGAAGATATTAGACTATTTTATGATTGCAAATGGTAAAGAATGTGATTAAAGGCTCTTTTCCTATTTCAAAAGTTTTAGTTTTCGAGGGTAATAGCTACGTATGTTGAAAAAATGAAGATATTAGACTATTTTATGATTGCACATGGTAAAGAATGTGATTAAAGGCTCTTTTCCTATTTCAAAAGTTTTAGTTTTCGAGGGTAATAGCTACGTCTGTGGAAAAAATGAAGATATTAGACTATTTTATGATTGCAATGGTAAGGAATGTGATTAAAGGCTCTTTTCCTATTTCAAAAGTTTTAGTTTTCGAGGGTAATAGCTGTCTGTGGAAAAAATGAAGATATTAGACAATTTTATGATTGCAAATGGTAAAGAATGTGATTAAAGGCTCTTTTCCTATTTCAAAAGTTTTAGTTTTCGGGGTAATAGCTACGTATGTGAAAAAATGAAGATATTAGACTATTTTATGATTGCAAATGGTAAAGAATGTGATTAAAGGCTCTTTTCCTATTTCAAAAGTTTTAGTTTTCGAGGGTAATAGCTACGTGTGAAAAAATGAAGATATTAGACTATTTTATGATTGCACATGGTAAAGAATGTGATTAAAGGCTCTTTTCCTATTTCAAAAGTTTTAGTTTTCGAGGTAATAGCTACGTATGTTGAAAAAATGAAGATATTAGACTATTTTATGATTGCAAATGGTAAAGAATGTGATTAAAGGCTCTTTTCCTATTTCAAAAGTTTTAGTTTTCGAGGGTAATAGCTACGTATGTTGAAAAAATGAAGATATTAGACTATTTTATGATTGCAAATGGTAAAGAATGTGATTAAAGGCTCTTTTCCTATTTCAAAAGTTTTAGTTTTCGAGGAGTAATAGCTACGTATGTTGAAAAAATGAAGATATTAGACTATTTTATGATTGCAAATGGTAAAGAATGTGATTAAAGGCTCTTTTCCTATTTCAAAAGTTTTAGTTTTTCGAGGGTAATAGCTACGTATGTTGAAAAAATGAAGATATTAGACTATTTTATGATTGCAATGGTAAAGAATGTGATTAAAGGCTCTTTTCCTATTTCAAAAGTTTTAGTTTTCGAGGGTAATAGCTACGTATGTTGAAAAAATGAAGATATTAGACTATTTTATGATTGCAAATGGTAAAGAATGTGATTAAAGGCTCTTTTCCTATTTCAAAAGTTTTAGTTTTCGAGGGTAATAGCTACGTATGTTGAAAAAATGAAGATATTAGACTATTTTATGATTGCAAATGGTAAAGAATGTGATTAAAGGCTCTTTTCCTATTTCAAAAGTTTTAGTTTTCGAGGGTAATAGCTACGTATGTGAAAAAATGAAGATATTAGACTATTTTATGATTGCACATGGTAAAGAATGTGATTAAAGGCTCTTTTCCTATTTCAAAAGTTTTAGTTTTCGAGGGTAATAGCTGTCTGTGGAAAAAATGAAGATATTAGACTATTTTATGATTGCACATGGTAAAGAATGTGATTAAAGGCTCTTTTCCTATTTCAAAAGTTTTAGTTTTCGAGGGTAATAGCTACGTATGTTGAAAAAATGAAGATATTAGACAATTTTATGATTGCACATGGTAAAGAATGTGATTAAAGGCTCTTTTCCTATTTCAAAAGTTTTAGTTTTCGAGGGTAATAGCTACGTATGTTGAAAAAATGAAGATATTAGACTATTTTATGATTGCAAATGGTAAAGAATGTGATTAAAGGCTCTTTTCCTATTTCAAAAGTTTTAGTTTTCGAGGGTAATAGCTACGTCTGTGAAAAAATGAAGATATTAGACTATTTTATGATTGCACATGGTAAAGAATGTGATTAAAGGCTCTTTTCCTATTTCAAAAGTTTTAGTTTTCGGGGTAATAGCTACGTATGTTGAAAAAATGAAGATATTAGACTATTTTATGATTGCAAATGGTAAAGAATGTGATTAAAGGCTCTTTTCCTATTTCAAAAGTTTTAGTTTTCGAGGGTAATAGCTACGTATGTGGAAAAAATGAAGATATTAGACAATTTTATGATTGCAAATGGTAAAGAATGTGATTAAAGGCTCTTTTCCTATTTCAAAAGTTTTAGTTTTCGAGGGTAATAGCTACGTATGTTGAAAAAATGAAGATATTAGACAATTTTATGATTGCAAATGGTAAAGAATGTGATTAAAGGCTCTTTTCCTATTTCAAAAGTTTTAGTTTTCGAGGGTAATAGCTACGTATGTTGAAAAAATGAAGATATTAGACAATTTTATGATTGCAAATGGTAAAGAATGTGATTAAAGGCTCTTTTCCTATTTCAAAAGTTTTAGTTTTCGAGGGTAATAGCTACGTATGTTGAAAAAATGAAGATATTAGACTATTTTATGATTGCAAATGGTAAAGAATGTGATTAAAGGCTCTTTTCCTATTTCAAAAGTTTTAGTTTTCGAGGGTAATAGCTACGTATGTGAAAAAATGAAGATATTAGACTATTTTATGATTGCAAATGGTAAAGAATGTGATTAAAGGCTCTTTTCCTATTTCAAAAGTTTTAGTTTTCGAGGGTAATAGCTACGTATGTTGGAAAAAATGAAGATATTAGACTATTTTATGATTGCAATGGTAAAGAATGTGATTAAAGGCTCTTTTCCTATTTCAAAAGTTTTAGTTTTCGAGGGTAATAGCTACGTATGTTGAAAAAATGAAGATATTAGACTATTTTATGATTGCAAATGGTAAAGAATGTGATTAAAGGCTCTTTTCCTATTTCAAAAGTTTTAGTTTTCGAGGGTAATAGCTACGTATGTTGAAAAAATGAAGATATTAGACTATTTTATGATTGCAAATGGTAAAGAATGTGATTAAAGGCTCTTTTCCTATTTCAAAAGTTTTAGTTTTCGAGGGTAATAGCTACGTATGTTGAAAAAATGAAGATATTAGACTATTTTATGATTGCAATGGTAAAGAATGTGATTAAAGGCTCTTTTCCTATTTCAAAAGTTTTAGTTTTCGAGGGTAATAGCTACGTATGTTGAAAAAATGAAGATATTAGACTATTTTATGATTGCAAATGGTAAAGAATGTGATTAAAGGCTCTTTTCCTATTTCAAAAGTTTAGTTTTCGAGGGTAATAGCTACGTATGTTGAAAAAATGAAGATATTAGACTATTTTATGATTGCACATGGTAAAGAATGTGATTAAAGGCTCTTTTCCTATGTCAAAAGTTTTAGTTTTCGAGGGTAATAGCTACGTATGTTGAAAAAATGAAGATATTAGACTATTTTATGATTGCAAATGGTAAAGAATGTGATTAAAGGCTCTTTT
>NW_027067030.1:0-13877 GCF_032884065.1 Artemia franciscana | reverse complement strand
GATTGCCCTTTCGCTTTGTTGATGCTGATTGCTAATCAAACATTCCCTGTGTCCCCGTCGTCATTTATATATCCCCCTGTGCCCCCTGGCACCCCCCTTGTAGTTGTGTCCCTGTGTCCTGGTCGTCATTTATATTCCCAGTATTCCGGTCGTCATTTGTGTCCCGGTGTCCCAGTCTGTACTTTCTCTTTGAGTGTCGAGGTCGTCATTTATATTCCCTGTGTCCCAGCATCCCGGTCGTCATTTGTTTCCCGGTGTCCCGGTCTGTAATTTCTCTTCGAACAATCCCTGTGTCCCGGTCGTCATTTATATATCTTCCCTGTACCCCCGTCGTCCCCTTTGTAGTTGTGTCACTGTGTCCCGGTCGTCATTTATATTCCCTGTGTCCCGGTGTCCCAGTCTGTAATTTCTCTTTGAGGTTCCCGGTCGTCATTTATATTCCCTGTATCCCCGTGTCCCGGTCGTCATTTGTGTCCCGGTCTGTAATTTCATCAGTTGACAAACATGACGTCAGTCGACAAACAATTTCATGACGCATACAGCTCAATCCTTACAATGACGTCAGTTGACACACCTGAAGTCACTCGACAGACACACAGACAACTTATTTTTATATATATAGATATATAGCTGTTGGGGGGGGGGCTTGGGGGGGCATCGCGCCCACAAGCCCCCCGCGCGCGTAAGTCGTTACACGCCATATTAGTTACCTGCCATTGTAGTTGTGTCCCTGTGTCCCACCTGTGAATTGAGATAGATATAAATATATATATTTTTTGAACTACATAAAACTTGCGAATATACAACATTCTTCGCTGTCCAATTTACCAATTTACCTGCCATTGTAGTTGTGTCCCTGTGTCCCACCTGTGAATTGAGATAGATATAAATATATATATTTTTTGAACTACATAAAACTTGCGAATAAACAACATTCTTCGCTGTCCAATTTAACTACGTAAAACTTAAGAATATACAACATTCTTCCATGTCCTATTGTTTGTTCATATAAATAGATTGTTAGGTTTACCTAACTCTTGAACATGCAACATAAAATTGTCCATGGGAAAAGCAATCCGTATTCAGATCTATACCTAATTATTCTAATGATTGCCCTTTAGCTTTGTTGATGCTGATTGCTAATCAAACATTCCCTGTGTCCCCGTCGTCATTTATATATCCCCCTGTGCCCCCTGGCATCCCCTTGTAGTTGTGTCCCTGTGTCCTGGTCGTCATTTATATTCCCAGTATTTCGGTCGTCATTTGTGTCCCGGTGTCCCAGTCTGTACTTTCTCTTTGAGTGTCGAGGTCGTCATTTATATTCCCTGTGTCCCAGCATCCCGGTCGTCATTTGTTTCCCCGGTCTGTAATTTCTCTTCGAACAATCCCTGTGTCCCGGTCGTTATTTCTATATCTTCCCTGTACCCCCGTCGTCCCCTTTGTAGTTGTGTCACTGTGTCCCGGTCGTCATTTATATTCCCTGTGTCCCGGTGTCCCAGTCTGTAATTTCTCTTTGAGGTTCCCGGTCGTCATATATATTCCCTGTATCCCCGTGTCCCGGTCGTCATTTGTGTCCCGGTCTGTAATTTCATCAGTGACAAACATGACGTCAGTTGACAAACAATTTCATGACGCATACAGCTCAATCCTTACAATGACGTCAGTCGACACACCTGAAGTCACTCGACAGACACACAGACAACTTATTTTTATATATATAGATATATAGCTGTTGGGGAGGGGGGGGCTTGGGGGGCATCGCGCCCCCAAGCCCCCCGCGCGCGTAAATCGTTACACGCCATATTAGTTACCTGCCATTGTAGTTGTGTCCCTGTGTCCCACCTGTGAATTGAGATAGATATAAATATATATATTTTTTGAACTACATAAAACTTGCGAATATACAACATTCTTCGCTGTCCAATTTAACTACGTAAAACTTAAGAATATACAACATTCTTCCATGTCCTATTGTTTGTGCATATAAATAGATTGTTAGGTTTACCTAACTCTTGAACATGCAACATAAAATTGTCCATGGGAAAAGCAATCCGTATTCAGATCTATACCTGATTATTCTAATGATTGCCCTTTCGCTTTGTTGATGCTGATTGCTAATCAAACATTCCCTGTGTCCCCGTCGTCATTTATATATCCCCCTGTGCCCCCTGGCACCCCCCTTGTAGTTGTGTCCCTGTGTCCTGGTCGTCATTTATATTCCCAGTATTCCGGTCGTCATTTGTGTCCCGGTGTCCCAGTCTGTACTTTCTCTTTGAGGTTCCCGGTCGTCATTTATATTCCCTGTATCCCCGTGTCCCGGTCGTCATTTGTGTCCCGGTCTGTAATTTCATCAGTTGACAAACATGACGTCAGTCGACAAACAATTTAATGACGCATACAGCTCAATCCTTACAATGACGTCAGTCGACACACCTGAAGTCACTCGACAGACACACAGACAACTTATTTTTATATATATAGATATATAGCTGTTGGGGGGAGGCTTGGGGGGCATCGCGCCCCCAAGCCCCCCGCACGCGTAAGTCGTTACACACCATATTAGTTACCTGCCATTGTAGTTGTGTCCCTGTGTCCCACCTGTGAATTGAGATAGATATAAATATATATATTTTTTGAACTACTTAAAACTTGCGAATATACAACAATCTTCGCTGTCCAATTTAACTACGTAAAACTTAAGAATATACAACATTCTTCCATGTCTCATTGTTTGTGCATATAAATAGATTGTTAGGTTTACCTAACTCTTGAACATGCAACATAAAATTGTCCATGGGAAAAGCAATCCGTATTCAGATCTATACCTGATTATTCTAATGATTGCCCTTTAGCTTTGTTGATGCTGATTGCTAATCAAACATTACCTGTGTCCCCGTCGTCATTTATATATCCCCCTGTGCCCCCTGGCACCCCCCTTGTAGTTGTGTCCCTGTGTCCTGGTCGTCATTTATATTCCCAGTATTCCGGTCGTCATTTGTGTCCCGGTGTCCCAGTCTGTCCTTTCTCTTTGAGTGTCGAGGTCGTCATTTATATTCCCTGTGTCCCAGCATCCCGGTCGTCATTTGTTTCCCGGTGTCCCGGTCTGTAATTTCTCTTCGAACAATCCCTGTGTCCCGGTCGTCATTTATATATCTTCCCTGTACCCCCGTCGTCCCCTTTGTAGTTGTGTCACTGTGTCCCGGTCGTCATTTATATTCCCTGTGTCCCGGTGTCCCAGTCTGTAATTTCTCTTTGAGGTTCCCGGTCGTCATTTATATTCCCTGTATCCCCGTGTCCCGGTCGTCATTTGTGTCCCGGTCTGTAATTTCATCAGTTGACAAACATGACGTCAGTCGAAAAACAATTTCATGACGCATACAGCTCAATCCTTACAATGACGTCAGTTGACACACCTGAAGTCACTCGACAGACACACAGACAACTTATTTTTATATATATAGATATATAGCTGTTTGGGGGGGGGGGGGGCTTGGGGGGGCATCGCGCCCACAAGCCGCCCGCGCGCGTAAGTCGTTACACGCCATATTAGTTACCTGCCATTGTAGTTGTGTCCCTGTGTCCCACCTGTGAATTGAGATAGATATAAATATATATATTTTTTGAACTACATAAAACTTGCGAATATACAACATTCTTCGCTGTCCAATTTAACTACGTAAAACTTAAGAATATACAACATTCTTCCATGTCCTATTGTTTGTGCATATAAATAGATTGTTAGGTTTACCTAACTCTTGAACATGCAACATAAAATTGTCCATGGGAAAAGCAATCCGTATTCAGATCTATACCTGATTATTCTAATGATTGCCCTTTAGCTTTGTTGATGCTGATTGCTAATCAAACATTCCCTGTGTCCCCGTCGTCATTTATATATCCCCCTGTGCCCCCTGGCACCCCCCTTGTAGTTGTGTCCCTGTGTCCTGGTCGTCATTTATATTCCCAGTATTCCGGTCGTCATTTGTGTCCCGGTGTCCCAGTCTGTACTTTCTCTTTGAGTGTCGAGGTCGTCATTTATATTCCCTGTGTCCCAGCATCCCGGTCGTCATTTGTTTCCCGGTGTCCCGGTCTGTAATTTCTCTTCGAACAATCCCTGTGTCCCGGTCGTCATTTATATATCTTCCCTGTACCCCCGTCGTCCCTTTGTAGTTGTGTCACTGTGTCCTGGTCGTCATTTATATTCCCTGTGTCCCGGTGTCCCAGTCTGTAATTTCTCTTTGAGGTTTCCGGTCGTCATTTATATTCCCTGTATCCCCGTGTCCCGGTCGTCATTTGTGTCCCGGTCTGTAATTTCATCAGTTGACAAACATGACGTCAGTCGACAAACAATTTCATGACGCATACAGCTCAATCCTTACAATGACGTCAGTCGACACACCTGAAGTCACTCGACAGACACACAGACAACTTATTTTTATATATATAGACATATAGCTGTTGGGGGGGGGGGGGCTTGGGGGGGGCATCGTGCCCCCAAGCCCCCCGCGCGCGTAAGTCGTTACACGCCATATTAGTTACCTGCCATTGTAGTTGTGTCCCTGTGTCCCACCTGTGAATTGAGATAGATATAAATATATATATTTTTTGAACTACATAAAACTTGCGAATATACAACATTCTTCGCTGTCCAATTTAACTACGTAAAACTTAAGAATATACAACATTCTTCCATGTCCTATTGTTTGTGCATATAAATAGATTGTTAGGTTTACCTAACTCTTGAACATGCAACATAAAACTGTCCATGGGAAAAGTAATCCGTATTCAGATCTATACCTGATTATTCTAATGATTGCCCTTTAGCTTTGTTGATGCTGATTGCTAATCAAACATTCCCTGTGTCCCCGTCGTCATTTTTATATCCCCTGTGCCCCCTGGCACCCCTTTTGTAGTTGTGTCCCTGTGTCCTGGTCGTCATTTATATTCCCAGTATTCCGGTCGTCATTTATGTCCCGGTGTCCCAGTCTGTACTTTCTCTTTGAGTGTCGAGGTCGTCATTTATATTCCCTGTGTCCCAGCATCCCGGTCGTCATTTGTTTCCCGGTGTCCCGGTCTGTAATTTCTCTTCGAACAATCCCTGTGTCCCGGTCGTCATTTATATATCTTCCCTGTACCCCCGTCGTCCCCTTTGTAGTTGTGTCACTGTGTCCCGGTCGTCATTTATATTCCCTGTGTCCCGGTGTCCCAGTCTGTAATTTCTCTTTGAGGTTCCCGGTCGTCATTTATATTCCCTGTATCCCCGAGTCCCGGTCGTCATTTGTGTCCCGGTCTGTAATTTCATCAGTTGACAAACATGACGTCAGTCGACAAACAATTTCATGACGCATACAGCTCAATCCTTACAATGACGTCAGTCGACACACCTGAAGTCACTCGACAGACACACAGACAACTTATTTATATATATATAGATATATAGCTGTTGGGGGGGGGGCTTGGGGGGGCATCGCGCCCCCAAGCCCCCCGTGCGCGTAAGTCGTTACACGCCATATTAGTTACCTGCCATTGTAGTTGTGTCCCTGTGTCCCACCTGTGAATTGAGATAGCTATAAATATATATATTTTTTGAACTACATAAAACTTGCGAATATACAACATTCTTCGCTGTCCAATTTAACTACGTAAAACTTAAGAATATACAACATTCTTCCATGTCCTATTGTTTGTGCATATAAATAGATTGTTAGGTTTACCTAACTCTTGAACATGCAACATAAAATTGTCCATGGGAAAAGCAATCCGTATTCAGATCTATACCTGATTATTCTAATGATTGCCCTTTAGCTTTGTTGATGCTGATTGCTAATCAAACATTCCCTGTGTCCCCCGTCGTCATTTATATATCCCCCTGTGCCCCCTGGCACCCCCCTTGTAGTTGTGTCCCTGTGTCCTGGTCGTCATTTATATTCCCAGTATTCCGGTCGTCATTTGTGTCCCGGTGTCCCAGTCTGTACTTTCTCTTTGAGTGTCGAGGTCGTCATTTATATTCCCTGTGTCCCAGCATCCCGGTCGTCATTTGTTTCCCGGTGTCCCGGTCTGTAATTTCTCTTCGAACAATCCCTGTGTCCCGGTCGTCATTTATATATCTTCCCTGTACCCCCGTCGTCCCCTTTGTAGTTGTGTCACTGTGTCCTGGTCGTCATTTATATTCCCTGTGTCCCGGTGTCCCAGTCTGTAATTTCTCTTTGAGGTTTCCGGTCGTCATTTATATTCCCTGTATCCCCGTGTCCCGGTCGTCATTTGTGTCCCGGTCTGTAATTTCATCAGTTGACAAACATGACGTCAGTCGACAAACAATTTCATGACGCATACAGCTCAATCCTTACAATGACGTCAGTCGACACACCTGAAGTCACTCGACAGACACACAGACAACTTATTTTTATATATATAGATATATAGCTGTTGGGGGGGGGGGGGCTTGGGGGGGCATCGCGCCCCCAAGCCCCCCGCGCGCGTAAGTCGTTACACGCCATATTAGTTACCTGCCATTGTAGTTGTGTCCCTGTGTCCCACCTGTGAATTGAGATAGATATAAATATATATATTTTTTGAACTACATAAAACTTGCGAATATACAACATTCTTCGCTGTCCAATTTAACTACGTAAAACTTAAGAATATACTACATTCTTCCATGTCCTATTGTTTGTGCATATAAATAGATTGTTAGGTTTACCTAACTCTTGAACATGCAACATAAAATTGTCCATGGGAAAAGCAATCCGTATTCAGATCTATACCTGATTATTCTAATAATTGCCCTTTAGCTTTGTTGATGCTGATTGCTAATCAAACATTTCCCTGTGTCCCCGTCGTCATTTATATATCCCCCTGTGCCCCCTGGCACCCCCCCTTGTAGTTGTGTCCCTGTTTCCTGGTCGTCATTTATATTCCCAGTATTCCGGTCGTCATTTGTGTCCTGGTGTCCCAGTCTGTACTTTCTCTTTGAGTGTCGAGGTCGTCATTTATATTCCCTGTGTCCCAGCATCCCCGGTCGTCATTTGTTTCCCGGTGTCCCGGTCTGTAATTTCTCTTCGAACAATCCCTGTGTCCCGGTCGTCATTTATATATCTTCCCTGTACCCCCGTCGTCCCCTTTGTAGTTGTGTCACTGTGTCCCGGTCGTCATTTATATTCCCTGTGTCCCGGTGTCCCAGTCTGTAATTTCTCTTTGAGGTTCCCGGTTGTCATTTATATTCCCTGTATCCCCGTGTCCCGGTCGTCATTTGTGTCCCGGTCTGTAATTTCATCAGTTGACAAACATGACGTCAGTCGACAAACAATTTCATGACGCATACAGCTCAATCCTTACAATGACGTCAGTCTACACACCTGAAGTCACTCGACAGACACACAGACAACTTATTTTTATATATATAGATATATAGCTGTTGGGGGGGGGGGGGGCTTGGGGGGGCATCGCGCCCCCAAGCCCCCCGCGCGCGTAAGTCGTTACACGCCATATTAGTTACCTGCCATTGTAGTTGTGTCCCTGTGTCCCACCTATGAATTGAGATAGATATAAATATATATATTTTTTTGAACTACATAAAACTTGCGAATATACAACATTCTTCGCTGTCCAATTTAAACTACGTAAAACTTAAGAATATACAACATTCTTCCATGTCCTATTGTTTGTGCATATAAATAGATTCTTAGGTTTACCTAACTCTTGAACATGCAACATAAAACTGTCCATGGGAAAAGTAATCCGTATTCAGATCTATACCTGATTATTCTAATGATTGCCCTTTAGCTTTGTTGATGCTGATTGCTAATCAAACATTCCCTGTGTCCCCGTCGTCATTTTTATATCCCCCTGTGCCCCCTGGCACCCCCCTTGTAGTTGTGTCCCTGTGTCCTGGTCGTCATTTATATTCCCAGTATTCCGGTCGTCATTTGTGTCCCGGTGTCCCAGTCTGTACTTTCTCTTTGAGTGTCGAGGTCGTCATTTATATTCCCTGTGTCCCAGCATCCCGGTCGTCATTTGTTTCCCGGTGTCCCGGTCTGTAATTTCTCTTCGAACAATCCCTGTGTCCCGGTCGTCATTTATATATCTTCCCTGTACCCCCGTCGTCCCCTTTGTAGTTGTGTCACTGTGTCCCGGTCGTCATTTATATTCCCTGTGTCCCGGTGTCCCAGTCTGTAATTTCTCTTTGAGGTTCCCGGTCGTCATTTATATTCCCTGTATCCCCGAGTCCCGGTCGTCATTTGTGTCCCGGTCTGTAATTTCATCAGTTGACAAACATGACGTCAGTCGACAAACAATTTCATGACGCATACAGCTCAATCCTTACAATGACGTCAGTCGACACACCTGAAGTCACTCGACAGACACACAGACAACTTATTTATATATATATAGATATATAGCTGTTGGGGGGGGCTTGGGGGGGGGGGCAATCGCGCCCCCAAGCCCCCCGTGCGCGTAAGTCGTTACACGCCATATTAGTTACCTGCCATTGTAGTTGTGTCCCTGTGTCCCACCTGTGAATTGAGATAGATATAAATATATATATTTTTTGAACTACATAAAACTTGCGAATATACAACATTCTTCGCTGTCCAATTTAACTACGTAAAACTTAAGAATATACAACATTCTTCCATGTCCTATTGTTTGTGCATATAAATAGATTGTTAGGTTTACCTAACTCTTGAACATGCAACATAAAATTGTCCATGGGAAAAGCAATCCGTATTCAGATCTATACCTGATTATTCTAATGATTGCCCTTTAGCTTTGTTGATGCTGATTGCTAATCAAACATTCCCTGTGTCCCCGTCGTCATTTATATATCCCCCTGTGCCCCCTGGCACCCCCCTTGTAGTTGTGTCCCTGTGTCCTGGTCGTCATTTATATTCCCAGTATTCCGGTCGTCATTTGTGTCCCGGTGTCCCAGTCTGTACTTTCTCTTTGAGTGTCGAGGTCGTCATTTATATTCCCTGTGTCCCATTATCCCGGTCGTCATTTGTTTCCCGGTGTCCCGGTCTGTAATTTCTCTTCGAACAATCCCTGTGTCCCGGTCGTCATTTATATATCTTCCCTGTACCCCCGTCGTCCCCTTTGTAGTTGTGTCACTGTGTCCCGGTCGTCATTTATATTCCCTGTGTCCCGGTGTCCCATTCTGTAATTTCTCTTTGAGGTTCCCGGTCGTCATTTATATTCCCTGTATCCCCGTGTCCCGGTCGTCATTTGTGTCCCGGTCTGTAATTTCATCAGTTGACAAACATGACGTCAGTCGACAAACAATTTCATGACGCATACAGCTCAATCCTTACAATGACGTCAGTCGACACACCTGAAGTCACTCGACAGACACACAGACAACTTATTTTTATATATATAGATATATAGCTGTTTGGGGGGGGGGCTTGGGGGGCATCGCGCCCGCAAGCCCCCCGCGCGCGTAAGTCGTTACACGCCATATTAGTTACCTGCCATTGTAGTTGTGTCCCGGTGTCCCAGTCTGTACTTTCTCTTTGAGTGTCGAGGTCGTCATTATATTCCCTGTGTCCCAGCATCCCGGTCGTCATTTGTTTCCCGGTGTCCCGGTCTGTAATTTCTCTTCGAACAATCCCTGTGTCCCGGTCGTCATTTATATATCTTCCCTGTACCCCCGTCGTCCCCTTTGTAGTTGTGTCACTGTGTCCCGGTCGTCATTTATATTCCCTGTGTCCCGGTGTCCCAGTCTGTAATTTCTCTTTGAGGTTCCGGTCGTCATTTATATTCCCTGTATCCCCGAGTCCCGGTCGTCATTTGTGTCCCGGTCTGTAATTTCATCAGTTGACAAACATGACGTCAGTCGACAAACAATTTCATGACGCATACAGCTCAATCCTTACAATGACGTCAGTCGACACACCTGAAGTCACTCGACAGACACACAGACAACTTATTTATATATATATAGATATATAGCTGTTGGGGGGGGCTTGGGGGGGGGGGGCATCGCGCCCCCAAGCCCCCCGTGCGCGTAAGTCGTTACACGCCATATTAGTTACCTGCCATTGTAGTTGTGTCCCTGTGTCCCACCTGTGAATTGAGATAGATATAAATATATATATTTTTTGAACTACATAAAACTTGCGAATATACAACATTCTTCGCTGTCCAATTTAACTACGTAAAACTTAAGAATATACAACATTCTTCCATGTCCTATTGTTTGTGCATATAAATAGATTGTTAGGTTTACCTAACTCTTGAACATGCAACATAAATTGTCCATGGGAAAAGCAATCCGTATTCAGATCTATACCTGATTATTCTAATGATTGCCCTTTAGCTTTGTTGATGCTGATTGCTAATCAAACATTCCCTGTGTCCCCGTCGTCATTTATATATCCCCCTGTGCCCCCTGGCACCCCCCTTGTAGTTGTGTCCCTGTGTCCTGGTCGTCATTTATATTCCCAGTATTCCGGTCGTCATTTGTGTCCCGGTGTCCCAGTCTGTACTTTCTCTTTGAGTGTCGAGGTCGTCATTTATATTCCCTGTGTCCCATTATCCCGGTCGTCATTTGTTTCCCGGTGTCCCGGTCTGTAATTTCTCTTCGAACAATCCCTGTGTCCCGGTCGTCATTTATATATCTTCCCTGTACCCCCGTCGTCCCCTTTGTAGTTGTGTCACTGTGTCCCGGTCGTCATTTATATTCCCTGTGTCCCGGTGTCCCATTCTGTAATTTCTCTTTGAGGTTCCCGGTCGTCATTTATATTCCCTGTATCCCCGTGTCCCGGTCGTCATTTGTGTCCCGGTCTGTAATTTCATCAGTTGACAAACATGACGTCAGTCGACAAACAATTTCATGACGCATACAGCTCAATCCTTACAATGACGTCAGTCGACACACCTGAAGTCACTCGACAGACACACAGACAACTTATTTTTATATATATAGATATATAGCTGTTTGGGGGGGGCTTGGGGGGCATCGCGCCCGCAAGCCCCCCGCGCGCGTAAGTCGTTACACGCCATATTAGTTACCTGCCATTGTAGTTGTGTCCCTGTGTCCCACCTGTGAATTGAGATAGATATAAATATATATATTTTTTGAACTACATAAAACTTACAAATATACAACATTCTTCGCTGTCCAATTTAACTACGTAAAACTTAAGAATATACAACATTCTTCCATGTCCTATTGTTTGTGCATATAAGTAGATTGTTAGGTTCCGTAACTCTTGAACATGCAACATAAAATTGTCCATGGGAAAAGCAATCCGTATTCAGATCTATACCTGATTATTCTAATGATTGCCCTTTAGCTTTGTTGATGCTGATTGCTAATCAAACATTCCCTGTGTCCCCGTCGTCATTTATATATCCCCCTGTGCCCCATGGCACCCCCCTTGTAGTTGTGTCCCTGTGTCCTGATCGTCATTTATATTCCCAGTATTCCGGTCGTCATTTGTGTCCCGGTGTCCCAGTCTGTACTTTCTCTTTGAGTGTCGAGGTCGTCATTTATATTCCCTGTGTCCCAGCATCCCGGTCGTCATTTGTTTCCCGGTGTCCCGGTCTGTAATTTCTCTTCGAACAATCCCTGTGTCCCGGTCGTCATTTATATATCTTCCCTGTACCCCCGTCGTCCCCTTTGTAGTTGTGTCACTGTGTCCCGGTCGTCATTTATATTCCCTGTGTCCCGGTGTCCCAGTCTGTAATTTCTCTTTGAGGTTCCCGGTCGTCTTTTATATTCCCTGTATCCCCGTGTCCCGGTCGTCATTTGTGTCCCGGTCTGTAATTTCATCAGTTGACAAACATGACGTCTGTCGACAAACAATTTCATGACGCATACAGCTCAATCCTTACAATGACGTCAGTCGAGACACCTGAAGTCACTCGACAGACACACAGACAAACTTATTTTTATATATATATAGATATATAGCTGTTGGGGGGGGGCTTGGGGGGCATCGCGCCCCCAAGCCCCCCGCGCGCGTAAGTCGTTACACGCCATATTAGTTACATGCCATTGTAGTTGTGTCCCTGTGTCCCACCTGTGAATTGAGATAGATATAAATATATATATTTTTTGAACTACATAAAACTTGCGAATATACAACATTCTTCGCTGTCCAATTTAACTACGTAAAACTTAAGAATATACAACATTCTTCCATGTCCTATTGTTTGTGCATATAAATAGATTGTTAGGTTTACCTAACTCTTGAACATGCAACATAAAATTGTCCATGGGAAAAGCAATCCGTATTCAGATCTATACCTGATTATTCTAATGATTGCCCTTTAGCTTTGTTGATGCTGATTGCTAATCAAACATTCCCTGTGTCCCCGTCGTCATTTATATATCCCCCTGTGCCCCGTGGCACCCCCCTTGTAGTTGTGTCCCTGTGTCCTGGTCGTCATTTATATTCCCAGTATTCCGGTCGTCATTTGTGTCCCGGTGTCCCAGTCTGTACTTTCTCTTTGAGTGTCGAGGTCGTCATTTATATTCCCTGTGTCCCAGCATCCCGGTCGTCATTTGTTTCCCGGTGTCCCGGTCTGTAATTTTCTCTTCGAACAATCCCTGTGTCCCGGTCGTCATTTATATATCTTCCCTGTACCCCCGTCGTCCCCTTTGTAGTTGTGTCACTGTGTCCCGGTCGTCATTTATATTCCCTGTGTCCCGGTGTCCCAGTCTGTAATTTCTCTTTGAGGTTCCCGGTCGTCTTTCATATTCCCTGTATCCCCCGTGTCCCGGTCGTCATTTGTGTCCCGGTCTGTAATTTCATCAGTTGACAAACATGACGTCCTGTCGACAAACAATTTCATGACGCATACAGCTCAATCCTTACAATGACGTCAGTCGAGACACCTGAAGTCACTCGACAGACACACAGACAACTTATTTTTATATATATATAGATATATAGCTGTTGGGGGGGGGGGCTTGGGGGGCATCGCGCCCCCCAAGCCCCCCGCGCGCGTAAGTCGTTACACGCCATATTAGTTACATGCCATTGTAGTTGTGTCCCTGTGTCCCACCTGTGAATTGAGATAGATATAAATATATATATTTTTTGAACTACATAAAACTTGCGAATATACAACATTCTTCGCTGTCCAATTTAACTACGTAAAACTTAAGAATATACATCATTCTTCCATGTCCTATTGTTTGTGCATATAAATAGATTGTTAGGTTTACCTAACTCTTGAACATGCAACATAAAATTGTCCATGGGAAAAGCAATCCGTATTCAGATCTATACCTGATTATTCTAATGATTGCCCTTTAGCTTTGTTGATGCTGATTGCTAATCAAACATTCCCTGTGTCCCCGTCGTCATTTATATATCCCCCTGTGCCCCCTGGCACCCCCCCCCCCCCTTGTAGTTGTATCCCTGTGTCCTGGTCGTCATGTATATTCCCAGTATTCCGGTCGTCATTTGTGTCCCGGTGTCCCAGTCTGTACTTTCTCTTTGAGTGTCGAGGTCGTCATTTATATTCCCTGTGTCCCAGCATCCCGGTCGTCATTTGTTTCCCGGTGTCCCGGTCTGTAATTTCTCTTCGAACAATCTCTGTGTCCCGGTCGTCATTTATATATCTTCCCTGTACCCCCCGTCGTCCCCTTTGTAGTTGTGTCGCTGTGTCCCGGTCGTCATTTATATTCCTTGTGTCCCAGTGTCCCAGTCTGTAATTTCTCTTTGAGGTTCCCGGTCGTCATTTATATTCCCTGTATCCCCGTGTCCCGGTCGTCATTTGTGTCCCGGTCTGTAATTTCATCAGTTGACAAACATGACGTCAGTCGACAAACAATTTCATGACGCATACAGCTCAATCCTTACAATGACGTCAGTCGACACACCTGAAGTCACTCGACAGACACACAGACAACTTATTTTTATATA
>NW_027067029.1:0-15860 GCF_032884065.1 Artemia franciscana | reverse complement strand
AAACAGAGCAATTTTATAGAAACGAATTTTATGAATTAAACCACTGTATAAGAAAGGTGACAAGAGCGAGTATCGTAATTATTGAGGCATTAGTCTGTTCTCTGTAGCTAGCAAATTACTGAGTAATATAATACTTTTTAGACTGAGAGATGCTGCAGACAAAGTTTTAAGGGAAGAACAGTGCGGTTTTAGAAAAGGTAGAGGATGTGTCGACCAAGTTTTCACTCTTAGGTTAATAAATAAAAAAAACAAGTTTTTTAAATGAAAGTAAGGAGCAACATTAAAATTTAAAACGAACAGAAATTACTCCATATATGAAAGGGGCTTTTCCTCCTCAACGCCTCGCTCTTTACGCTAAAGTTTTACTCTTTCTCTTAACTCTATTTTTAAAACAGTAAGAATTTTTAGCGTAAAGAGCGGGGCGTTGAGGAGGAAAAGCCCCTTTCGTATACGGAGTAATTTCTGTTTGTTTTAAGTTTCAATGTTGCTCCTTACTTTCATTTAAAAAAACTTCTTTTTTTATTTAATAAAAAAATAAAAGTAAAAGACTAAATCTTTTTCAAAGTGACAAGTAGATAGATCCGATCACCCCTGGAAAAAGAAATGATAATGAAACACAAAAAACGTGTCCGTGCAAGGGGGAAAATACAAAAAATCCTAGCATTCCGTTCAAGAGAAATATTTCTGATTATAGTGGCTTCGTATATCAGCTCATGGGTACTCTTGCAATGCAAGCAAAAGTTGACGGCATTTTTTTTTTTTTTTACCGAAATTGCCCTTTATTAGTTGTTTTTCTCGTGTTTTCTATAACTATACGAATTTCCTTGTGTACTAATAAAGCACTAGTTACTAATAGACAAATACATGTTTAGGAGAACCATAAAAAACTGATTTTTGGATTCAATGTTATCAATAGTTAGGCTCTTATACTTTTGTCAAACAGTGTGGTAACGAACTGTAGTAAGGAGCGACCTGGCTCAATAGTAACCAAAATTCTAAAAAATGAAATTTTGATACCAATGGCTACATTAAAAGAATCGCATTTCAATGCTGATCAAACAGTTCGTGGTAACGAACTGTAATTTTGATATCAATAGCTACATCAAAAGAATCGTATTTTAATGCTGATTTTAAATATATAAGTTTCATTAAGTTTATTCTTACCCATCAAAAGTTACGAGCCTGAGAAAATGACACCATCAGATTCAGCGTAATAGATAACCCTACTGTCGAAGTTTCAAGCTCCTATCTACAAAAATGTGGAATTTTATATTTTTTGCCAGAAGACAAATCACGGGTGCGTGTTTCTTTGTTTGTTTGTTTTTGTTTTTGTTTTTTGTTTTTTTTCCCAGCGGTCATCGTATCGACCAAGTGGTCCTAGAATGTCGCAAGAGGACTCATTCTAACGGAAATGAAAAGTTCTAGTGCCCTTTTTAAGTGACCAAAAAATTGGAGGGTATCTAGGCCCCCTCCCACGCTCATTTTTTTCCCAAAGTCAACGCATCAAAATTTTGAGATAGCGATTTTGTTCTGCATAGTCAAGACCATAATAACTATGTCTTTTGGGATGACTTACTCCCCCACAATCCCTGGGGGAGGGGCTGCAAGTTACAAACTTTGACCAGTGTTTACATATAGTAATGGTTAATGGGAAGTGTACAGACGTTTTCAGGGGATTTTATTTTGTTTGGGGGTGGGGCTGAGGGGAGGGGGCTATGTTGGAGAATCTTTCCTTGGAGGAATCTGTCATGGGGAAAGAGAAATTCAATGAAAAGGGCGCAGGATTTTCTAGCATTACTATAAGAAAACAATGAAAAATAAACATGAAAACGTTTTTTCAAATGAAAGGAAGGGGTAGCACTGAAACTTAAAACAAACAGAGATTATTACGCATATGATGGGTTCTAAAAATTCTTTAGCATAAAGAGCGAGGTATTTAGGAGGAGATAAATACCTCGCTCTTTATGCTAAATTATTTTTAGTAATTTCAACTATTTATTCTACGGCCTTTCTGACTCAGGGGTCATTCTTAAAGAATTGGGACAAAACTTACGATTCAGTGTAAAGAGCGAGGTATTAACGAGGGTACAAACCCCCTCGTATACACAATAAAAATATAAGATTATGAAAGTTTGTTACGTAAGTTAATTCTTAAGTTACGTATATTTTTTACTAATAAAAACATTCTTTAAAAATTAAAAGTTCTAGCTGCCTTTTTAAGTAACTGAAAAATTGGAGGGCAACTAGGCCTCCTTCTCCACCCCTTATCTCTCAAAATCGTCTGATCAAAACTAAAAGAAAGCCATTTAGCCAAAAAAAGAATTAATATACAAATTTCATTTTAATAATTTATGTGCGGAGAGCCAAAATCAAACATGCATTAATTAAAAAACGTTCAGAAATTAAATAAAAAACAAATTTTTTTTAGCTGAAAGTAAGGAGCGACATTAAAACTTAAAACGAACAGAAATTACTCCGTATATGAAATGGGTTGTCCCCTCCGCAATCCCTCGCTCTTTACGCTGAAGTTTGACTCTTTGCCACAATTCTACTTTTTAAAACAATTAAAAGCTTTAGCGTAAAGAGCGATGGATTGTGGAGGGGACAACCCATTTCATATACGGAGTAATTTCTCTTCGTTTTAAGTTTTAATGTCGCTCCTTACTTTCAGCTAAAAAAAATTAGTTTTTTTTATTTAATTTTCAATATATGAGTTTCATCAAGTTAAACATTACACATGAAAAGTTAAGAGCCTGAGACAATTTGCCTTATTTTAGAAAATAGGGGTAAATGGAAACAACCCCTAAATGTCATAAAATCTTAACAAAAATCACACCATCAGATTCAGCTTATCAGAGAACTATATTGTAGAAGTTTCAAGCTCCCATCTACAAAAATGTGGGACTTTGTATTTTTTGCCAGAAGGCAGATCATGGATGCGTGTTTATTTGTTTGTTTTTTTCCCAGGGGAGATCGTATAGACCCAGTGGTCCCAGAATCTTGCGAGAGGGTTCATTCTAACGGAAATGAATAATTCTAATGTCATTTTTAAGTGACCCAAAAATTGGAGGGCACCTAGGCCCCCTCCCATGCTAATTATTTTCCCAAAGTCACCGGATCAAAAGTCTAAGATAGTCATTCTATTCAACGTAGTAAAAAAAACTTACAACTATGTCTTTGGGGACGATGTCATTCATCTAATTGTGTCATTCATCTCAACCAGATCAAGCGTAATTGGGGGGGGGGGCAGTTGGGGGGGGGGGCGGAAATCTTAGAAAATACTCAAAGCGGTGAGATCAGGATGAAACTGGATGGGAAGAATAAAAACCTGTCTAAGATACGTGACTGACATAACTGGACCGGATCTGCTCTCTTTGGTGGAATTGGAGGGGGGGTTGTAATTTTGAAAATTGAAAATTTGAAAATTGAGGTATTTGTAACTTACGAAAGGGTGACCAGATCTTAATGAAATTTGATATTTAGAAGGATCTTGTGCTTAAAGTTCTTATTTTAAATTCCGACCAGATCCTTTGAAGTTGGGGGGAGTTGGAGGGGGAAACCGGAATTCTTGGAAAACGGGAAAATTGGGATGTTTTTATCTTACGAATAGATGATCGGATCTTAATGAAATTTGATTTTTAGAAGGAATTCATGTCTCAGAGCTCTTATTTCAAATCCCGACCAGATCGTTTGACATTGAGGGGAATTGGAGGGGGAAATCTTGGAAAAACACTTGGAGTGTAGGAATTGGGATGAAGCTTGGTGGATAGAATTAAATAAAAAAACAAGTTTGTTTAACTGAAAGTAAGGAGCGACATTAAAACTTAAAACGAACAAAAATCACCCCGTATATGAAAGGGGCTGCTCCTTCTTCAACGCCTTGCTCTTTGCACTAAAGTTTGACTCTTTCTCTCAACTCTACTTTTTAAAACAGTAAAAACTTTAGCGTAAAGAGCAGGGCGTTGAAGAAGGAGCAGCCCCTTTGTTTTTTTATTTAATTTCTGAATGTTTTTTTGTTAATCCATGTTTTGATTTCGGCTCTCCGCAGATGAATAATTAAAGCGAAATTTGCATATTTATTTATTTGGCTAAATGGCTTTCCCATAGTTTTGATCGAATGATTTTGTGAAAAAAGGAGGGGAAGGAGGCCCAGTTGCTCTCCAATTTTTTGGGTACTTAAAAAGGCGACTAGAACTTTTAGTTTTTACGAACGTTTTCATTAGTAAAAGATATACGTAACTTACGAATTAGCTAACGTAACAAACTTCTATGTTCGTATGTTTTTATTACGTATATGAGAAGGTTCGCCCTCTCGTCAATACTTCGTCAATAACTCTTTGCATTAAAGCTTAAATTTTGTCCCCTGAATCACAAAGGCCGTTGAATAAATAGTTGAAATTACTAAGAATCCTTTAGCGTAAAGAGTGATGTATTAGGCGGAGGTGAACCCCTTATATGCTTAATATTTTCTGTTCGTTTTAAGTTTTAATGCTACTCCATACTTCCAGTTGAAAAAAAACTTTTTCATATTTATTTTCTCATTGGTTTTTTAAATAATGCTAGAAAATACTGCGCCCCCTTTATGGAACTCTTCTTCCCCATGACGAGTTCCTCCATGGAAAATTCCCCCCACATAGCCTCCTCTTCTCAACCCCCCCCCCCCCTTACCAACCAAAAATCCCCCTGAAAACGTCTCTACATTTCCCAATAACCATTAATATATACAAACACTGGTCAAAATTTGCAACTTGCAACCCCTCCCACGGGGAATTTGGGGAAGTAAGTCGTCCCCAAAGATATGGTTATAAGGATTTTCGACTATGTTGAATAAAATGGATAAAATTTTGATCTGAATACTTTGGGAAAAAATGAGCGTGGGAGGGGGCCTAGGTGCCCTCCGATTTTTTTGGTCACTTAAAAAGGGCACTAGAACTTTTCATTTCCGTTCGAATGAGCCCTCTTGCAAAATTCTAGGACCACTGGGTCGATACGATTACCCCTGGAAAAAAAACAAAAAAAGACAAATAAACATGCATCCGTGATATGTCTTCTGGCAAAAAATACAAAATTCCACATTTTTGTAGATAGGATCTTGGAACTTGTACAATAGGGTTCACTGATACGCCGAATCTGATGGTGTGATTTTCGTTAAGATTGTATGACTTTTAGGGGGTGATTCCCCCTATTTTCTAAAACGAGGCAAATTTTCTCAGGCTCGTAACTTTCGATGGGTAAGACTAAAAGTGATGAAACTTATATATTTAAAATCAGCATTGAAATGCCATTCTTTTGATGTAACTATTGGTATCAAAATTCCGTTTTTTAGAGTTTTGGTTACTATTGAGCCGGGTCGCTCCTTACTACAGTTCATTACCACGAACTGTTTAATAAACAAATGTCCTTGATACGTGATTGACAGAATCGTACTGGATTCGCTCTCTTTGGGGAAGTTGGGGGGAGGGGCTCAATGATTTGGCGAGTTTTGTGCTTCTGGACGTGCTAGGACGATGAAAATTGATAGGCGTGTCAGGGAGCTGCACAATTTGACTTAATAAAGTCGTTTTCCCAGATTCGACCATCTGGGGGGCTAAAGGGAGAGGAAAAATTAGAAAAAATTAGGTATTTATAACTTACGAGTGGGTGATCGGATCTTAATGAATTTTGATATTTAGAAGGACATCGTGACTCAGAGCTCTTATTTTTAAATCCTGAACGGCATTAAGCCTCTTATTTTCCTTTTTAAATCTATCTATTGATTCATAGAATTTTGTTAGAGCTCATACCATATGATCTCTTGGCACTTAGCTCTTCTCGCCTCGTCACAAGTGCCATATGAGCTCTTAGCTCTTGTTGTAGATAGGAGCTTGAAACTCCTGCAATAAGATTCTCTGATACGCTGAATCTGATGGTGTGATTTTCGTTAAGATTGTATGACTTTTAGGGGGTGTTTCCCCCTGTTTTCTGAAATGAAGCAAATTTTCTCAGGCTCGTAACTTTTGATGGGTGTAAATGATCTTGATAAAACTTATATATTTAAAATTAGCATTAAAATGCGATTCTTTTGATGTAACTATTGCTATCGAAATTCTATTGTTTAGAGTTTCGGTTACTATTGAGCCGGGTCGCTCCTTACTACAGTTCGTTACCACGAACTGTTTGATACATTATGTTCATATTCATCAGGCAACTCTTTTTCCTGCCATTATCATTTATAATAAATAAAAATAATAATAATTTATTTCTTACCCGCAAAAACACTAGAAAAGTATTAAAATGTGGAGTAAAAACAATGAAATACAGACAGAAAATGCAAAACATACAAAACACAAAAAAATAATGACTATAGAATTTTTTTTTGCATTAAATAAACACAAAAAATTAAATAAACACACACACACAAAAAAAAATTAAGGACAGATAAATAAAAAAAATTAAAAACAAATAAGAAATGAAATTCGAAGAAAAAAAGGAAAAAAGGTCAACCATCGAAAGATAACAATAGAAAAATTTTACAAGATGATTATATGAAGAAAGCCCATCAAGAGAAGTACCTGAGAGCTTCCTGTGTGGCTTTTCGAACTTTTCAAGTGTTACATCGGGCACAACATATTGACCAATTAGAATCTGGTTACATGTGCAAGGAGGAATAAAAAGGAGAAACTTACAGTACCTGGAATAACTACTCCGGATTCTTTTTAAATCAATTTTTCTCAGGATGGGATAAATTCTTACCGTATAAAGGACTGATTAATCGCAATATGTAGATAGAGATTTGCCAGCACCCGTCTATTATATTTCCCTCGATTGGGGACAATTTTCCCATATCCGAACTGTATTCTCTTAGGAATGTCGAAAACTGGAAAGATTATTAGTAAGGTTTATGCCCAGCCACCGCAAAGAGTCAACAGACGGAATAGCGAAAGTGTCACAATTAAGAGGAGATGAAGAAGATGAAGTGAAAGAAAAGGCCAATCCCAGAAAAAGCATTGGAAACAGAAGATACTATTTTGAAGAGACTATTCCTAGTCCGACTAATTAGGAGCAAATTATCAGAATAAGCCAGATAAGAAATATAAATACGTAGAGAATATTTTTGCAGGCACGTCAGAAATATAAAATTTAAAAAGTGTAGGTGATAACCCCCCCCCCCTTGTCTTACGTCTCTTTTAACTTTAATAGTAGTAATTGAAGAAGATTTCAAACTAAAGAAAGAGTTAGAATACCAATACTGCAGAAGCAGAATAACTGAAAAATTAACACCTGAAATATAAAGAGAATAAAAAAACTGGGAATGGGTTACACTATTAAATACTTTGAAAAGATCCAGAGCACAAATATAAATTCCTTTACTCTTAGAATAATTATCCAGAAGAAGAAATGCTAAAATACGATGAAGATACTGACAACCCACCCCTAGCCAAAAACCATACTGGTTCTTTAAGTGCCAACTAATTTGAAATACTATTCTTTTATATTCAATATTCAATTAGATACTAAAGCACTGGATTTGTTAGAGTTTGCACAGTAGATACACATCATACAATGAATGAAATGATGAAGCAACAACAAAGAAGAATATTATTAAACTCATACACGGGTCCGACAGGGCTGGGGAAGGGGTCATTGTTAAGGTAACGAATATTTAGTTAGGGTAATAAACAGGGGCATAGTTCCAGTATTTTTAATGGGGGAAAGAGGGGTACATATCCAGATATTTGAGGGGTATCGGCTATGCACTAATTTGTTCCTCCAGATTGCTGGGAGAGGGGCAAATTCTCCCCTTGCCCCATCCCCCATGAAAAATGATACCCCTCGTAACAACCCTTTCATAAGCAGTGGTTCTGGGAAAAAATTGAAACATGATGGCTCTTCACTATAGACAATGTTAATTTTTGCTATGTTTATTTTTTGCTATGTTTAATTTTTTGATATGTTTTCAGCATTGATGTTTGGCATGAAGATCTTTTTGAAACCTATCTTAAGAGAAAATTGAACTTGTTTTGAGCTTATAAATGCAACGTCAGAGGAAAAGTTTTTTTTTTTAATCCGGCAAAAAGAATATTTAAAACAGCCGGACCAGTCCAAGAAAACAGAAAGGGGTATAGAATGTATTTCAAAAAATCTTGGAGTAAACTTTGTTGATTTTTGTCGATTTTTGGGGGTAAAGGTGCAAAGCAGTGGCTTTATAAAAAGAAAATTCTTAATAAAGTAAAAGTTGTAGGCTACCATTATTTTAAATATTTTATGCTCATTTTCAACATAATATTCGTTACATTAACAATTCACACATACGAAAAACCTCCTGACGGAGGGTCTTAATATATATATATATATATATATATATATATATATATATATATATATATATATATATATATATATATATATATATATATATATATATATCTATCTATATAAAAATAAGTTGTCTGTCTGTCTGTCTGTGGATGGATCAGGTGACGTCACCTGAAAAAACTGGATCAGGTGACGTCAAAACTGAAAAAACTAAAAAAGGCAAAAACTACAAAAAAAACTAAAAACTAATAAAAAAATAAAAAAGCTAAAAAACTAAAAAAACTAAAAAAAGGCAAAAACTACAAAAAAAACTAAAAACTAATAAAAAAGCTAAAAAACTAAAAAAACTAAAAAAAGGCAAAAACTACAAAAAAAACTAAAAACTAATAAAAAAAATAAAAAAGCTAAAAAACTAAAAAAACTAAAAAAACTAAAAAAAAGGTAAAAAACGAAAAAAACTAAAAACTAAAAAAAACTAAAAAAAAAGGAAAAAACTGAAAAATAAGCTAAAATAAAGGTAAAAACCAATAAAAAACTAAAAAAAAAACTGAAAAAACTAAAAAAAGGCAAAAACTACAAAAAAAAACTAAAAACTAATAAAAAAAGTAAAAAAGCTAAAAAACTAAAAAACTAAAAAAACTAAAAAAAGGTAAAAAGCTAAAAAAAAATAAAAAAAAAAAAACTAAAAAAAAGGAAAAAACTGAAAAATAAGCTAAAATAAAGGTAAAAACCAATAAAAAACTAAAAAGAAAAAAAGGAAAAAACTAAAAAAAAATTTCATCTAAAAAACTAAAAAAAACTAAAAAAGGTAAAAACTAAAAGAACTAAAAAAGAAAAAAATAAATGACGAAACTCAAAGAGAAAGCGACCAGGACAAAAGGAATGTTCGATTAGCAATCAACAAAGCACCGGGACACAGGGAGTATAAATGACGACCAGGACATAAGTAAAAAAAAAAAACTATCTATATATATAAAAATAAGTTGTCTGTGGATCTGTGGATCGTGGATCAGGTGACGTCACCTGAAAAAACTGGATCAGGTGACGTCAAAACTGAAAAAACTAAAAAAAGGCAAAAACTACAAAAAAAAACTAAAAACTAATAAAAAAAATAAAAAAGCTAAAAAACTAAAAAAACTAAAAAAAGGCAAAAACTACAAAAAAAAACTAAAAACTAATAAAAAAGCTAAAAAACTAAAAAAACTAAAAAAAGGCAAAAACTACAAAAAAAACTAAAAACTAATAAAAAAAATAAAAAAGCTAAAAAACTAAAAAAACTAAAAAAACTAAAAAAGGGTAAAAAACTAAAAAAACTAAAAACTAAAAAAAAGGAAAAAACTGAAAAATAAGCTAAAATAAAGGTAAAAACCAATAAAAAACTAAAAAAAAAACTGAAAAAACTAAAAAAAGGCAAAAACTACAAAAAAACTAAAAACTAATAAAAAAAGTAAAAAAGCTAAAAAACTAAAAAAACTAAAAAAACTAAAAAAACTAAAAAAAGGTAAAAAACTAAAAAAAATAAAAAATAAAAAAAAACTAAAAAAAAAGGAAAAAACTGAAAAATAAGCTAACATAAAGGTAAAAACCAATAAAAAACTAAAAAGAAAAAAAGGAAAAAACTAAAAAAAATTTTCATCTAAAAAACTAAAAAAAACTAAAAAAGGTAAAAACTAAAAGAACTAAAAAAGAAAAAAATAAATGACGACACTCAAAGAGAAAGCGACCAGGACAAAAGGAATGTTCGATTAGCAATCAACAAAGCACCGGGACACAGGGAGTATAAATGACGACCAGGACATAAGTAAAAAAAAAAATTTACAAAACTAAAAAGAAGTTAAAAACTACAAAAAAACTAAAAAGAAAAAAAAAATAAAAACTAATAAAAAAACTAAAAAATCTAAAAATCTAAATAAACTAAAAAAGAAAAAAAAAGGAAAAAAATAAAGGAGAAAAACAAAACTAAAAAACGAATGTATATACAGACCGGTACACCGGGATACAAATGACGACCGGGACACAGGGAATATAAATGACGACCGGGACACAGGGACACAACTACAACGGGGACACCGGGGGAAACAGGGGGATATAAATGACGACCGGGACAAAAAAACTAAAAAGAAAAAAAAACTAAAAACTAATAAAAAAACTAAAAAATCTAAAAATCTAAATAAGCTAAAAAAGAAAAAAAAAGGAAAAAAATAAAGGAGAAAAACAAAACTAAAAAACGAATGTATATACAGACCGGTACACCGGGATACAAATGACGACCGGGACACAGGGAATATAAATGACGACCGGGACACAGGGACACGACTACAACGGGGACACCGGGGGAAACAGGGGGATATAAATGACGACCGGGACAAAAAAACTAAAAAGAAAAAAAAACTAAAAACTAATAAAAAAACTAAAAAATCTAAAAATCTAAATAAGCTAAAAAAGAAAAAAAAAGGAAAAAAATAAAGGAGAAAAACAAAACTAAAAAACGAATGTATATACAGACCGGGACACCGGGATACAAATGACGACCGGGACACAGGGAATATAAATGACGACCGGGACACAGGGACACAACTACAACGGGGACACCGGGGGAAACAGGGGGATGTAAATGACGACCGGGACACCGGGACAGGGAATGGTCGATTAGCAATCACCATCAACAAAGCTCAAGGGCAATCATTAGAATCATGAGGTATAGATCTGAATACAGATTGTTTTCCCATGGACCATTATATGTTGCATGTTCAAGAGTCGGTAAACCTGACAATCTATTTATATGCAAAGACAATGGGACAGCAAAGAATGTTGTATATTCGCAAGTTTTACATAGTTAAAACCATATATATATATATATATATATATATATATATATATATATATATATATATATATATATATATATATATATATATATATATATATATATATATATATATATATATATATATCTATATTCACAGGTGGGACATAGGGACACAACTACAATGGCGCGTAACTATTATGGCGCGTAACGACTTACGCGCGCGGGGGGGCTTGGGGGGGGCACAAAGCGCCCCAACCAACTAGGTGTTGGGGTGGCGCGAAGCGCCACCCCAACAGCTAGTATATATATATATATACAAATAAGTTGTTTGTTTGTGTTTGTCTGCAGACTGACGTCATGTTTGTGTGTCGACTGACGTCATTATAAGGATTGAGCATTATGCCGTCATGAAGTTGTTTGTCGACTGACGTCATGTTTGTCGACTGACGGAATTACAGACCGGGACATCGGGAAACAAATGACGACCGGGACAACGGGACATAGGGAATATAAATGACGACTGGGACACTCAAAGAGAAAGCGACCGGGACACAAGGAATGTTCGATTAGCAATCACCATCAACAAAGCACCGGGACACAAATGACGACCGGGACACAGGGAATATAAATGACGACCAGGACACTCAAAGAGAAATTACAGACTGGGACACCGGGACACAAATAACGACCGGGACACAGGGAATATAAATGACGACCGTGACACAGGGACAAAACTACAACGGGGACGCTGGGGGGCACAGGGGGGATACATAAATGACGACATGGACACAGGGAATGTTCGATTAGCAATCACCATCAACAAAGCTCAAGGGCAATCATTATAATAATTAGGTATAGATCTAAGTACGGTTTGTTTTTCCCATGGAAACTATATGTTGCATGTTCAAGAGTCGGTAAACCTGACAATCTATATGCACAGACAATGGGACAGCGAAGAATGTTGTATATTCGCAAGTTTTACAAACATATATATATCTATCTATATTCTCAGGTGAGACAAGGGACACAACTACAATGGCACGTAACTAATATGGCGCAAAAAAAGCTAAAAAAAGAAAAAACCTAAAAAGAAAAAAACTTAAAAAAAGGAAAAAAATAAAAAAGATAAAAAACTAAAAAGAAAAAAAACACCGGGACACAAATGACGACCAGGACACAGGGAATATAAATGACGACCAGGACACAGGGACACAATTACAACGGGGACGCCGGGGGGCACAGGGGGATATATAAATAACGACGGGGACACAGGGAATGTTCGATATATATATATATATATATATATATATATATATATATATATATATATATATATATATATATATATATATATATATATATATATATATATATATATATATATTAAGGAGGAAACGCCAAGAATGAGAGAAATAGTCCAAAATTGTAGGGTTCGCTGTCAAAGCTGATTTTAGTAATTGACTTGAAAGTAGTCCCTTCCCTTTCGCCAAAGTCAGAGTTCTTCCTGATAGAAATCAAATAAAATAAAAAAGTTTTTTAACGGAAAGTAAGGAGCGGCATTAAAACTTAAAACGAACAGAAATTACTTCGTATATGAAAGGGGCTGCTTCCTCATCAACGCCCCGCTCTTTACGCTAAAGTGTTTACTAAAAACACTTTAGCGTGAAGAGCGGGCTATTAGGAGGAGGTAAGCCCATTATATGCGTAATAATTTCTGCTCGTTTTAAGTTTTAATGCTTCTCTTTATTCTCAGTTGAAAAAACTTTTTCATATTTATTTTTTCATTGTTTTTTTTTTAATAATGCTAGAAAATCCTGCGCTCCCTTCATGAAAACTTTCTTCCTCCATGACACATTTGTCCAAGTAAAGTTCCCCCGACATATCCCCTTCTTCACCCCCCCCCCCAACCTAAAACTCCCCCTGAAAACGTCTGTACACTTCCAAATAACCATTACTATATATAAACACTGGTCAAAGTTTGTAACTTGTAGCTCCTCCCACAGGGACTGTGGAGGAGTAAGTCGTCCCTAAAGACATAGTTATAGGGTTTTTCGACTTCGTTCAATAAAATGGCCATCTCAGAATTTTGATATGGTGACTTTGGGAAAATAATTAGCATGGGAGGGAGCCTAGGTGCCCTCCAATTTTTTCGGTCACTTAAAGGGCACTAGAACTTTTCATTTTCGTTAAAATAGTCCATCTCACAAGATTCTAGGACCACTTGGTCGATACGATCACCCCTGAAAAAAGAAACAAACAAACAAATAAACACGCATCCGTAATCTGGCTTCTGGCAAAAAATACAAAATTCCACATTTTTGTAGATAGGAGCTTGAAACTTTTACAATAGAGTTCTCTGATACGTTGAATATGATCGTGTGATTTTCGTTAAGATTCTGTGACTTATGGGGGTTGTTTCCCCGTATTTTCTAAAATAAGGCAAAATTTCTCAGGCTCGTTACTTTTGATGGATGAGACTAAACTTGATGAAACTTATATATCTAAAATCAGCATTAAAATACAATTCTTTTGATGTAGCTATTAGTATAAAAATTCCAATTTTTAGTTTTGGTTACTATTGAGCCGGGTCGCTCCTTACTGCAGTTCGTTACCACGAACTGTTTGATTGAAATTTCGGAAATTCTTTTCAAAATTAAAACTCGTAAGCGCACGAACAGTAAATACAAAACAAACAATGGTCAACTTTCGTTAAGATTAATTTTAAGGGAGATTTCGGAAAGCCTATTTTTTCTTCAAGGGAAATCCCACAGATTGTATGGGTAGTGAGGGGACTTCTCCACAGTCAAACAGCACTCTCCACTAGCACTATCCACCTGTGTAAAACTGTCGCTGCTTTGGTCCCGAATGGTTTCTTCCCCGGGAAAATTGACAATGCACATCGCATGTGCTATCGAAACTTAGAAAAATCAGGAATGTCTTGAGAGGCAAAGAGATCCTTGCAAGCATGCTTCGTTTATACAGAGGCGTGATGAAAAAAGCCTCTCATTAAGTTTTTCTAGTTTGAGCAAAACAGGTGGCCAGACTGGATCAAAAAGTGGCTCTTTAATCCAACCTAGGTAAGTTAGAGTTCGGAGGATTGATTAATGACAAGATCTGGGGAGGGATTTTGCCTGGGATATGGCCAGATATTTGACTTTATTTTTAGGTTGGGGGAGGAATTCGTTGAATTTGGAATGCAAACATCAATTATAGATTTTTATAGTTTGAGGAGCTCACCTGTGTCCATATGTGTCCATCTGTCCATGTGGACAAATTCATGTCCGTTCCAGCAATAAAACAAGCTATCCAACAAGTGAGATAACTTGTTTTGGTTAGAATCAAAACATGAAATCGAATTTTTTAGCAGAAGATAGATACATCCACTAAACATGTACATGAAGTAGGGAGTTTGACCTCCATTTCAATCCCCCTGAGATCAAGAACAATCGACCTTACTCCTTTGGATAATGATGAATATTTTTGAAAAGGCAAATTCAAAGAAACTACGAACGATAATTAGGAAATTTTGTGATTTCAGGATATTAGCTTTGTACGTGTATCTGGGTGGTTTTAGGAGCACTGACACCCAAAGTACTACTACTACTAATAATAATAATAACTCACTGCAGCACCAAGCCACCTGAGGCAAACACAGCTACGCAAGCTCCTCCTCCAACCTAATCTATTTAAAGCCTCCCTCTTTAAACCCTCCCAAGAAGTTCCAATTTCCTTTAAATCTTTATTTATGACATCCTCCCAACCCAGACAAGGACGACCTGCTTTCTGTGTAGCCCCAGACGGTTGGCCAAAAAGGACAATCTTCGGTAATCTGTCATCCTTCATCCGTAGAACGTGGCCTAGCAGGTTGGAATTTTATACTGATTAAAGGGAAGAAGGGCTAAAATACTACTTGGGGAGCCCAGTTTCTTTGGTGCCACACTTGGATATTGATTCTTTATCGACTCCTGTACGTGCGTGCCCAGGATCGACTCGTTATAGGTTTGTAAAAGGGTGAAATATCAAATAGACGAGGTCACTTGTTATTTCCAATATGATTAGTTTCTTGTCCCTTTTTTAAGTCGTGCCTCCTCCCATAAATCCTCCGCCCCCATACTACCGCAGAAAAATATATAAAAAGTCCATATTCCTGCCCTGTCATTACCATATTCCCTATAATATTGTAAGCGAACGACCAAAGAAGTTTTAAAAGTCACTTTATCACAGGTCAGGCCATGTCTTGATTGCCAGAATTTGGCTGTCGATATTACTTTCATGGTTGGTCAATTTTGGAACTCTTGTGGAAATCTGTTTCTTGGGTTATTTACACAAGTCCTGCAAGCCGGTCTGTCAATGCCATTTAATGCATGACGTTATTTAGGCTTAAGAATTTTATAACATTTTAGGCTTTTAAATCAGGAGTCGACGTCACAGCTAGGCTACTTAGAATTTGATATTTAAAATGTGACCTTAAAATGTGTTTTCCTATTTGATTCGTTTTTTAACAGGACTTTGTTTCAATTCTTTTCTCAATCCTGACAATTTCCCGATAAAGTGGGGGTTATTACCCAAAAAAGTAGGCAAATAATATATAAGTTTGGAATATATTTAAATTAACAGGACGGAGTAAATTGTAAAAGTCTTGCGATTTTTGAGAAAGGGCTGGGTCTCAATTCCCCACCCCGTGCTACGTACGCACCTGGAACCATCTATAGATTATAGATCATTGTGAACAAAAGACCCTACCCAGTTTCAGTGC
>NW_027067028.1:0-15818 GCF_032884065.1 Artemia franciscana | reverse complement strand
GAGGCTCCAATCTCATCAAACCCCTTCTCTTTAAGCTACAGTTAGATTTTCCCCCCCTCCCAGTACTAAGAACATATATAAAAACACAAGCAAAATTGGACCTGGGTAAAAGTATTTTTCAGAGTACCTCAAGAATGAAAGAGCTTAGTGACACGCGTTTGCTTTAAACAGTAAAATTTTTAATTAAAATTTTTAAAAGGCTTAAGGCAATCCTTAGATAAAGCCCTTCCAATTATTTACCGCAATTTGTTGCGCTCATAACTTTTTTCACTGAACCATTATAAGACATTAGCGTAGCGATCGGGGAGTGAATAACGGGGCACCCCCCTCATATACGGAGTAATTTTTGATCGTTTCAAGTTTTAACGCCGTTCTTTACCTTTATTAAATAAAAAAAAACAAGTTTTTTGAAATGAAAGTAAGGAGCGACATTAAAACTTAAAACGAACAGAAATTACTCCGTATATGAAAGGGGCTTTTCCACCTCGACGCCCCGCTCTTTACGCTCTTGTTTTAAAAAGTAGAGTTGCGAGAAAGAATCAAACTTTAGCGCAAGAAGCGGGGTGTCGAGGAAGAAAAGCCCCTTTCATATATGGAGTAATTTCTGTTCGTTTTAAGTTTTAATGTCGCTCCTTACTTTCATTTCAAAAAACTTGTTTTTTTAATTTAATTTCTGAAAGTTTTTGAATTAGTGCATGTCTAATTTTGGCTCTCCGTGCATAAATTATTAAAATGAAATTTGCATATTAATTCCTTTTTGGCTAAATGGCTTTCTCTTAGTTTTGATCAGATGATTTTGAGAAATAAAGGGTGGGGAAGGAGGCCTAGTTGCCCTCCAAACTTTTAGAACTTTTAATTTTTAACGAACGTTTTTTATTAGTAAAAAATATACGTAACTTAAGAATTAACTTACGTAACAAACTTTTATACTCTAATATTTTTGATTATATATATGAAGGGGTTTGTCCCCTCGTTAATACCTCGCTCTTCACACTAAATCTTAAGTTTTGTCCCAATTCCTTAAGAATGACCCTTGAATCAGAAAGGCCGTAGAATAAATAGTTGAAATTGCTAAAAATAGTTTAGCATAAAGAGCGAAGTATTTATCTCCTCCTAAATACCTCGCTCTTTATCCTAAAGTATTTTTAGAATCCTTCATATGTGTAATAATCTCTGTTCGTTTTAAGTTTTAATGCTTCTCCTAACTTTCAATTTTAAGAACTTTTTCATGTTTATATTTTCATTGTGTTTTTTTTTAATAGTAATGCTAGGAGATCCTGCGCCCTTTTCATTGAAATTTCCCTTCCCCATGCAATATTTCTGGAAGGAAAGATCTTCCCATATTGCCCCCTCCCCTGAACCCCACACCCAAACCAAAAAAATTCCCCTGAAAACGTCGGTACACTTCCCAATAACCATTACTGTATGTAAACATTGGTCAAAGTTTGTAACTTGCAGCCCCTCCCCCAGGGACCATGGGGGGGGGGTAAGTCATCCCCAAAGACATAGTTATAACGGTGTTCGACTATGCGGAACAAAATAGCTATCTCAAAATTTTGATCCGTTGACTTTGGGAAAAAATGAGCGTGGGAGGGGGCGTAAGTACCCTCCAATTTTTTTGGTCACTTAAAAAGGGCACTAGAGCTTTTCATTTCCGTTAGAATGAGCCCTCTTGCAACTCTCTAGGACCACTTGGTCGATACGATGACCCCTGGGGAAAAAAACAACAAAAAAACAAAAAAACAAACAAATAAACACGCACCCGTGATTTTCTTCGGGCAAAAAATACGAAATCCCATATTTTTGTAGATTGGACCTTGAAATTTTTTCTATAGGGGTTCTCTGATACGCTGAATAAGATGTAAACATTGGTCAAAGTTTGTAACTTGCAGCCCCTCCCCAAGGGACTGTGGGGGAGTAAGTCATTCCTAAAGACATAGTTATTATGGTTTTCGACTATGTGGAACAAAATGGCTATATCAAAATTTTGATCTGTTGACTTTGGGAAAAAATGAGCGTGGGAGGGGGCCTAGATGCCCTCCAATTTTTTTGGTCACTTAAAAAGGGCACTAAAACTTTTCATTTCCTTTAGAATGAGCCCTCTTGTGAAATTCTTGGACCACTTGGTCGATACGATGACCCCTGGAGAAAAGAAAAAAAAAAAAACAAATAAAAAACAAATAAACACGCACTTTGTCTGCTGGCAAAAAATACGAAATTCCATATTTTTGTAGATAGGAGCTTCAAATTTTTTCCTTGATCGCCGAATGCGATGGTGTGATTTTCGTTAAGATTCTATGACTTTTAGGGGATGTTTCCCCCTATTTTCCAAAATAAGGTGAATTTTGTTAGGCTCGTAACTTTTGATGACAAAGACTAAATTTGATGAAACTTATATATTTAAAATCAGCATAAAAATCCAATTCTTTGGATGTATCTCTTAGCATCAAAATTCTGTTTTTTAGAGTTTCATTTACTATTGAGCCGGGTCGCTCCTTACTACAGTTCGTTACCACGAACTGTTTGATTAAATAAAAAAACGAGTTTTTTTTAACTGAAAGTAAGAAGCGACATTAAAACTTAAAACGAACAGAAATTACTGAAAGGGGCTGCTTCCTCATCGGCGCCCCACTCTTTACGCTAAAGTTCGACTCTTTCTCTCAACTATTCTTTTTAAAACAGTAAAAAAAATTTAGCTTAAAGAGCGGGGCGTTGATAAGGAAAGAGTGGGGCCCTTTCATATACGAAGTAATTTCTGTTCGTTTTAAGTTTTAATGTCGCTCCTTACTTTCAGTTAAAAAACTTGTTTTGTTTTATATTTAATTTCTGAACGTTTTTGAATCAATGCATGTTTTGATTTTGGCTCTCCGCAGAGGAATAATTAAAACGAAATTTATATATTTATTTTATTTGGCTAAATGGCTTTCTCATAGTTTTGATCGAATTATTTTGAGAAAAAAAGAGCGGAGAGGAAACCTAGCTGCCCTCCGATTTTTTGGTTACTTAAAAAGGCAACAAGAACTTTTAATTTTTTACGAATGTTTTTATTAGTAAAAGATATACGTAACTTATAAATTAGCCTACGTAACGAACTTTTGTGTTCTCATGTTTTTATTACATATATGAGGGGATTCACCCCCTCGTTAGTACCTCGCTTTTTACACTAAAGCTTAGATTTTGTCCCAATTCATTAAGAATGACCCCTGAAGTACAAAAGCCGTAGAATAAATAGTTGAAATTACTAAAAATACTTTAGCATAAAGAGCGAAGTATTAGGAGGAGGTGAGCCCCTCATATGCGTAATATTTTCTGTTCGTTTTAAGTTTTAATACTGCTCCTTTCTTCCAGCTGAAAAAAACTTTTTCATATTTATTTTTTCATTGTTTTTTTTTTAAATAATGCTAGAAAATCCTGCGCTCCTTTCACGGAAATTTGCTTCCCCCATGACAAATTCCTCGATGTAAAGTTTCCCCAAAATATCTCCCTCTTCTCAACCCCTCCCCCAACCAAAAAATCTCCCTGAAAACGTTTGTACACTTCCCAATAACCATTACTATATGTAAGCACTGGTCAAAGTTGTAGCCCCTCCCACGGGGACTGTGGGGGAGTAAGTCGTCCCCAAAGACATATTTATAAGGGTTTTCGACTATTCTGAATAAAATGGCTATCTTAGAATTTTGATCCATTAACTTTGGGAAAATAATTAGCGTGGGAGGGGGCCTAGGTGCCCTCCAATTTTTTGGTCACTCAAAAAGGGCACTATAAATTTTCATTTCTGTTAGAATGAGCCTTCTTGCAACATTTTAGGATCACTGGGTCGATATCAGCCCTGGGGAAAAAAAAACAACCCAAACAAATAAACACGCATCCGTGATCTGCCTTCTTGCAAAAAAAAAAAAATACAAAATTCCACATTTTGTAGATAGGAGCTTGAAACTCCTACAATAGGGTTCTCTGATACGCTGAATCTGATGGTGTGATTTTTGTTAAGACTTTAAGACTTTTAGAGGGTGTTTCCCCCTGTTTTCTAAAATAAGGCAAATTTTCTCAGGCTCGTAGCTTTTGATGAGTAAGACTAATCTTGATGAAACTTACATATTTAAAATCAGCATAAAATGCGATTCTTTTGATGTAACTATTGGTATCAAAATTCCATTTTTTAGAGTTTTGGTTACTATTGAGCCGGGTCGCTCCTTACTACAGTTCGTTACCACGAACTGTTTGATTTGAAAATCCATGATTTTTTGCTTAATCAAACAGTTCGTGGTAACGAACTGTAGCATGGAGCGACCCGGCTCAATAGTAACAGAAACTCTAAAAATGAAATTTTAATACAAATAGTTATATCAAAAGAATTGCATTTTAATGATGATTTGAAATATATAAGTTTCATCAAGTTGAGTTTTACCCATCAAAAGTTACGAGCCTGAGAAAATTTGCCTCATTTTAGAAAATAGGGAAAACACCCCCTCAGAGTCATACAATCCTAACGAAAATCACACCATCAGATTCAATGTATCAGATAACCCTATTGTAGGAGTTTCAAGCTCCTATCTACAAAAATGTAGAATTTCACATTTTTTGCCAGAAGACAGATCACGGATCCGTGTTTATTTGTTTTTTTTTCCCCAGGGGTGATTGTATCGACTGAGTGGTCCTAGAATGTCGGGAGAGGGCTCATTCTAACGGAACTTAAAGTTCTAGTGCCCTTTTTAAGTGACCAAAAAAATTGGAGGGCACCTAGGCCCCTTTCCACGATCATTTTTTCCCAAAAGTCACCAGATAAAAATTCTGAGCCATTTTATTCACCATAGTCAAAAAACCTAATAACTATGTCTTTGAGGACGACTTACTGCCCCGCAGTCCCCGTGGGAGGGGCTGAAAGTTACAAACTTTGACCTGTGTTTACATATAGTAATGGTTACTGGGAAGTGTACAGACATTTTCAGGAATATTTTTTTGGTTTAGGGGGGAGAGTTGAGGGGGGTTACGTGGGAGGTTATTTTCATGGAGGAACTTCTCATGGGGGAAGAGAATTTCAATGAAGGGGACGCAGGATTTTCTAGCGTTATTTGCAAAAACAATGAAAAAATAAATTTGAACAGTCTTTCCTACTGAAAGTAAGGAGCAGCATTAAATCTTAAAAACGAACAAAAATTATTACGCATACGAAGGGTTTACCTCCTCGTAATACCTCACTCTTTACGCTAAAGTATTTTTAGTAATTTCAACTATTTACTCTACGGCCTTTGTGATTCAGAGGTCATTCTTAAGGAATTGGGACAAAATTTAAGCTTTAGTGTAAAGAGCAAGGTGTCGACGAGGGTTGAACCCCCTCATAGATGCAATAAATACATACGAATATAGAAGTTCGTTATGTAAGTTAATTCGTAAGTTACGTATATTTTTTACCATTTAAAACGTTGGCAAAAATTAAAAGTTCTAGTTGCCTTTTTAAGTAATCAAAAAATTGGAGGGCAACTTAGCCTCCTCCCTTGCTCCTTTTTTCTCAAAATCTTCCGATTAATTGCAATTAATTAATATGTAATTTTCGTTTGAGTTATTTATGTGCAGAGAGCCAAGATCAAAACATGTATTAATTCAAAAACGTCCAGAAATTGAATAAAAAAAACAAGTTTTTTTAAATGAAAGTAAGGAGCAACAATAAAACTTAAAACGAACAGAAATTACTCTGTATATGTAAGGGGCTTTTCCTCTTAAACGCCCCGCTCTTTACGCTAACGTTTTAATGTTTTAAAAAGTAGAGTTAAGAGAAAGAGTCAACTCTTTCTCTTAAGAGAAAGGGCTTTTATCACTTCCCTCATAGTCCACCATAATATCCTTTAAAATATATTCGACTTTATTAATTTCTTTAGAACGTTTTAAGAAGCTTAGGTTTCAGTTTTCAGAAAAATATACCTTCATGTTTCAAACGGCATCCTAGGGCAAAAATTAATATCGTTAGGAACTTAAATCAGGACACTAGTTATCACAGAGTTCAAAATCACACCGATAAGCACTTTTGAACCAAAAATGTTTGGGTTTATACATATTCTCTGATAGAGGTAGTCGCAACATTGTTTAAAATATATTCGAATTTATCAGTTTCATTAGAACTTTTTAAGAAGCTTAGGTTTCAGTTTTCAGAAATAGATAGATAGATAGATAAGTGTATTTCAAAAACCCATGGGCCATATACACACAAAAATATAAATAAATAACAAACAAGCAAGGAAATTAAACAACAGTACGAATTACAAACACGCACAAAAAACAGAATTCGACGCGAAAAGTGCCTAATCTAACAACAAAAGAAATTAGTCATATAAAATTTTTTCTTCTTATTAAGGATTTACCTATATACACTCCCACTCGAAATATTATGGTTGGGTTACTATTTTGCAGAATACCCGGAAGCATCAAATTAATCTCATGCAAATAAATTTCCCGTAAGTCCAAGGGCACCGGGCATTTCCGGAGAAAATGATCCAAGTCTTCATCATCATCTTTACAAACGGGACAAACTTACCGCCTATCAGGACCAACTATCATTTTATTTTTGTCGGACGTTTTTGCCTGTTCTGGATTGGAAGACAATTCGCCCTAAGCTAAATCCAACGACGTAGAATCATAGCCGGTAAATTAAATTTAAAATAAACTTCCTCTTCAAAACTAGGTTTTGCCTGATTATAATGTTGTAGGGTTGTAGAATCTAAAACCCGTCCTTGCCAATGCTGAATTTCCTGACTCTCTAATATAAATCGTACCTGGCTTTCTAAATATGTTGGTACATCACTAGAACAAAGACCATTATTCCATAAATAAGGCATTCCTACTTTTTCTAGTAATGATTTAATTTGGGATGGCCACGGGGTTTTTAAACCACTTTTCAACATCTGTTCATATGCCGCTCTTACTAGTCTATCTTCATTACTCTTAGTTAACTTCAACCAGAATCTAAGTATTAAAATATACCTACGTAGCTTTAAAGAAAACAGGCCCATATCACCTTTCGGAATTTGCGAACGAGTTGTCTAATGTAGACCAAACACTCTTTTATAGTACTGGAGCTGAAGGGACTCCAGTTTCTGCACCGTTTCTCCACCCCATGTCTCTGCTCCATATTCTATCACGGGTAAAATTATGTGTTAAATATGCTTTTATGCATTTTTAGGTTTTTAATCCCCATTATCGTCGGGTTTATTATTTCATCAACATCACTCTTTAGGCTTCCATTTTCCGATAAGATAAAGCCTAAATATTTTATTCTTTTACTTTAGTAAAAGTAACTTTACTTTAGTATTTAGTATTATATGTGTATATGCGTGTATGTATGTATATGTACATATATTTCCTTATTATTTCATTGGTCTATTTTATCTACTGATCTACATAATTAATTTAGTCTATTCAATCTATTAGTCTATTTAGTATTTTTTTTTTCTATAGTTTTTATTTTATTTACATTTTCTTTTCTTCTCCTTTTTGCTCTTCTCTCTGTGAGTAAGTGATTAGTTTTTTTTTTCTTCTCTGAATATGTGGCTCGTTTATTTACCCCTTTTTTACAGGCCAAAGAACCTTTGGGGGAATAGTAAAATGTAATATTGTATGTGTGTTTCGTGATGAATAAATCTTTATCTTATCTTAAGTCTCAAACGGTATCCTTGGGCTAAAATGCATAAAAAAATAAAGTTAGACAAAAAAAAATTGTTATCTCAGAGTTCAAAATAAGCCAGTTTTGAACTAGTAATACACTTCTGAATCAGTTAAAAACGTTTGGGATTGTATTATTTCCCCCATACTGCCGTTGTAAAACTGCTTAAAATATATTCGACTTTATTAGTCTCATCGGAACGTTTTACGAAGCTTAGATTTTAGATAAAAAAAGATACCGTCATTTCTCAAATGGAGTCCTATAGTTCAGAATATATCTTAAGTAACTATGACCAGTCAAAAACGTTTAAACTTGTATCAATTCTCTTATAGGGCTGCTTTATCATCGCTTAAAATATATACGACTTTATTAATTTTGTTTCAACATTTTAAGAAGCTTAGGCTCCGACTTTTAGATAAAAAATATATTTCAAGCAACCTAAATCACAGAACGAATAGCTAGAACATTTTAAGAAGCCTAGGTTTCAGTTTTGAGAAGAAAATCTTTTGTTATTAACATATAATCATTTCAGACATGAAAAAAAAGTTCAAAAAAAGGAAAAAAAACTGTCACGAAAAATGTTATTTTTCTAATAGGGAAAATCACGACTGGGTACAAAAGTTCAACGGTTTACTTCGTCCAAGCGCGTGTGATAAGAAAAAGTCGTTGCAGATTTGTCGCTTTTAATTCATTAAAATTATGTTCTTATTGAAAGTTACGATTAAAATCCCACAAAAATACAAGTCAAGTTCCGACTTATTTTCATTCAGTGAAGGTTGAATAAAAGAATATGTAAATTAGGCATAGTCACGGGGCGCAGTCGTGGGACGTATGGTGGATTTGGTTGCTATAGAGCAGTTATGGGAATATGTAAATTAGGTTCTCACGGGAATAAGTAAATTATGTTCCTCCCGGACGTATAGAAATCATAAAGGGTACTGGCTTCTTATATCCACAATGTCCATTAGGAGGTACTTGCCTCTTATATCCAAAATGTTCATTAGAGGGAACAGGCCTCTTATATCCATAGTGTCCATACTACGCACAAGGCTGGATTTAAAGCTTTGACGCTTCTAGGTCCAAGTGATTTAGCTGTTCCGTTTTTGCAAGATTTTAGAGGAAATCCCCAAAACTTCTGGAATAGTAAAAGCCACAGGGCCTATTAAGCCTACTGGTAAATCATGGTCTGGTTTCACTGCAATATTCATTTTTTTTTCCAATGTTTTATTAACTACAAAAGGAAATATCTATAATATAATTCATTTTAGTAAAGCACAAAATAGGCAAAGACCTACATACTCTTGTTTGTTGTGAGAATATAGGGGCCTTGAACAGTTTTGGGAAAAGCAATTAAAATTAAACTGACATCCCATGATTTTTGGAATAGAATTTTGTTAATAATTTTTTTTGGTTGGGGGAGCGAGGGCCAGGGGTCAGCTCCCAGGATTTTCGGAATAAAGTATCGTTCATAAGTTTGTTTCGTTTTCAGGGGGTGGGGGGAGGGGTAAGGTTATGGAGGGATGACCAGGGGTTATTTCTCATGATTTACCGTTGACATTTTTTGGGGGGAGGGGGGCTATTGGGCTATAGAGGAAAAGTTGTTAGACCCCATAAGTTTTAGAATAAAATATTGTTAAAAATTGTTTTATTTGGGGGGGGGGGTATCGGGCCTTGGAGGTCCAGGGATGAGTTGCCAAAATTTTTGGAATAAAATTCGTTAACAAGTTTTTTCTTTGGGGGGGGGGGGTCAGCCCATGCCGAGAAGGCCAGGGGTGAGCTCGCTTAAGCTTCGTAATAAAGTATCGTTGATAAGTCTTTTGAGTGGGGTGAGGGATTGGTTTATCTGACTTTCAAAATCCTCATATAAGAAACTTATATTCCCCCCGGCCATAACATCCAACACTTGCCCCGACACTTGGTTATGTTGACCCTGGAGTTTCCGTCAGCTCCCAGGATTTTTGGAATAAAATATCGTTCATAAGTTTGCTTCGTTTTCAGGGGGGTGGGGGGAGCGGTCAGGTTATGGAGGGATTGCCAGGGATCATTTCTCGTAATTTATCCTTAACGTTTTTTCGGGGAAGGGGGGCTATCGGGCTACAGAGGAAAACGGGTTAGACCCCATAAGTTTTAGAACAAAATATTGTTAAAAATTGTTTTATTGGGGGGGGGGGTGTCGGGCCTTGGAAGTCCAGGGATGAGTTCCCAAAATTTTTTGAATAAAAATCGTTAAAAAAAATTTCTTTGGGGGGGGGGGGAGGTCAGTCCATGAAGAAAACGCCAGGGGTCAGCTCGCTTAAGCTTCGTAATAAAGTCTCGTTGATAAGTCTTTTGAGTCGGGTGAGGGTTTGGTTTATCTGACTTTCAAAATCCTCATGTAAGAAACTTATATTCTCCCCGGGCATAACATCCAGCACTTGCCCCAACACTTGGTTGTGTTGACCCTGGATTTTTTGTTTTCATAACTTTTGACTGACTTTAACAAAAAGGCTATCTTAAAAATGCAATCGGATGGATATCAGGTAAATAAAGCAGGTGGGCTAGTTGCCCTACGGTCCCTTTTGACTCTTAAAAAGGGAGCTAGAACGTTCAGTTTCCAACAGAATGAGCCCCCGATGAATTTATACAATCATTCTTTCCATATAAACCTTATATGCCTCCGGGGCATAACTTAAAGCACTTGCTCCCCGGTTCTGGGGGTAGGGGGCTATGTAAAACCTGGGTATTTTATTATATGATCTTTAATCTAATTTTGACAAAATGATAATTTCAAAAATTTGATTGGACGTACTTTGGGAAAAGATTGTTGGTGAGGGGGGGGGGAGGACTTGCCATCACATAACTTTTGACTCTGAAAAGGGGAACTAGAATTTCAGATTTCTAGTCATTTGAGTCCCCTCCAAAGTTCACCTCTTCCTTAACAACCATATATGTCTCCATGCATAATTTACAACTCTTCCCCTGGGCTCTGGGGGGGGGGGTATGTTGAGCCCGAAGTTTTTGTTATCTGATTGTTGGACTATTTCAAACAAAATGGCTATCTCTAAATACTGATTGAATGAGTTTTGGGTAAAGAGGGTGTGTGTAAGGGTAAGGGGTGGATACCCTCCGTTTAATTTGACTCTTAAAAATGTAACTAGAACTTTCAATTTCCATTCAATTGAGCTACCTCTCACGTTTACGCGACCACCCCTTACGTAAAAACCTTATATGGTAGCGATGCATAACTTACAACACTTGCCCACTGGCAGGTTGTGTTAAACCCAGAGTTTTTGTTATTTTATCTTTAAACTATCTTGAACAAAATAGCTATCTCAAAATCTTGATCGGATATATTCTGGAAAACAGGTGGGGGGTCTTAACCCTCCGATCACTTTTGACTCTTAAAAAGGGCGTTAAAAACTCCGATTTTAAATCGATTGAGCCCTCTCTGAAGTTTATACTATCATACCTTCCATGAAAAACATTAATGACCTGGGGTATAAATTACAGCACTTTCCCCCGGGTCCTGGGGAGGCAGACTGTAATATCCCTGGAATTTTTGTCACATGATTTCTGGTAAATTTCTAACAAAATGACTGCATACAAAATTCAAATGGATGCATTTGGGTAAAAGAGGGTCGGTGAGAGGGGGAGACTCGTTGCCATCAGATCACTTTTGACTCTTATCAAAGGAACTAGAGCCTTGAATTTCTAATCATTTGAGTCCCTTCCGAAGTTTGTACCACCTCTTCCATAAGACCTTGTATATCTCTGGGGCACAAGTTAAAACTCTTAGTTCCTCCGCGCTCTGGCGTTATTTGATCATTGGACAATTTAAATAAAATGATTATCTTACATCCATCAGATTCATTCAAGGAAGAGAGGGTGTAGGTGGGGATACCTTCCGGTCACTTTTGACTCCTAAAAAGATAACTGAAACTTTCAATTTACAATCAAATGAGCAACCTCTGAATGTTATATGACCACCCCTTTCATAAAAACCTTATACGCACCCCTGAATTTTGTTATTTAATCTTTAAATAATTTGAACAAGTCGGTTATGTGTAAACTTTGATCACATGCATTTAGGGAAAAAGGGGTCTTGGGGGGATAGTTGCCCTCCAATCACTTTTGACTCTTGAAAAGAGCACTTCAAATTCTAAATTACAATTGAATGAGCCCCCTCCGAAGTTTGTACTACCATCCTTCCATAGAAACTTTATATGCCCCCGGTGCATAATTCACAATATTTGCCCCAGGTTCTGGTTGGCTGTTTTATCCCTAGAGTCTTTGTTATTTGATCTTTGATCTATTTTGAACAAAATTGCTATATAAAAGTTCGATCAGACGCATTTGGGGATAAAAGGGTTGGTGGAGGATTACTTGCCATCGGATCACTTTTGACTCTTATTAAATAAAAAAAAAAAATTTTTTTAGCTGAAAGTAAGGAGCGACATTAAAACTCAAAACGAATAGAAATTACTTCGTATATGAAAAGGGCTGCTTCCTCATCAACGCCCCGCTCTTTACGCTAAAGTTTGACTCTTTCTCTCAACCCTTCTTTTTAAAACAGTAAAAAACTTTAGCGTAAAGAGCGGGGCGTTGATGAGGAAGCAGCCCCTTTCATATACGAAGTAATATCTGTTCGTTTTGAGTTTTAATGTCGCTCCTTACTTTCAGCCAAAAAAATTGTTTTTTTTTTATTTAATTTCTGAACGTTTTTGAATCAATGCATGTTTTGATCTTGGCTCCCCGCAGAGGAATAATTAACACGAAATTTGCAAGTTCTTTTTTTTTTGGCTAAATGGCTTTCTCATAGTTTTGATCGAATGATTTTGAGAAAAAAAGGAACGGTGGAGGAAGCCTAGTTGCCCTGCGATTTGTTGGTTACTTAAAAAGGCAACTAGAACTTTTAATTTTTTACGCATGTTTTTTATTAGTAAAAGATAAACATAACTTATAAATTAGCTTACGTAACGAACTTTTGTAATCTCATGTTTTTATTACATATATGAGGGGTTCACCCCCTCGTCAGTACCTTGCTCTTTACACTAAAGATTTAATTTGTCCTAATTCATTAAGAATGACCCCTGAATCACAAAAGCCGTAGAATAAATAGTTGAAATCACTAAGAATACTTTGGCGTAAAGAGCGAGGTATTAGGAGGAGTTGAGCCCCTCAAATGCGTAATAATTTCTGTTCGTTTTAAGTTTTAATGCTACTCCTTACTTCCAGTTGAAAAAAAAACTTTTCATATTTATTTTTTCATTGTTTTTTTCTTAAATAATGCTAGAAAATCCTGCACTCCCTTCATGGAAATTTTCATCCCCCATGGCAAATTCCTCGATGGAAAGTTCCCCCAACATATCCCCCTCTTGCCAACCCCTCCCCCACCAAAAAATAGCGAGGTATTAGAAGGAGGTGAGCCCCTTAAATGCGTAATAATTTCTGTTCGTTTTCTGTCCCCCATGACAAATTCCTCGATGGAAAGTTCCCCCAACATATCCCCCTCTCGCCGACCCCTCCCCCACCAAAAAATACCCTGAAAACGTCTGTATACTTCCCAATAAGCATTACTATATGTAAGCACTGGTCAAAGTTTGAAACTTGTAGCCCCTCCCACGGAGACTTTGGGGGAGTAAGTCGTCCCCAAAGCCATAGTTATAAGATTTTTCGACTATGCTGAATAAAATGGCTATCTCAGAATTTTGATCCGTTGACTTTGGGAAAACAATTAGCGTTGGAGGGGCCCTAGGTGCCCTCCAATTTTTTGGTCACTTAGAAAGGGCACTAAAACTTTTCATTTCCTTTAGAATGAGCCTTCTCGCAAGATTCTAGGACCATTGGGTCGATACGATCACTCCTGGGAAAAAAACAACAAGAAAAAAACAAACAAACAAACAAACAAATAAACACGCATCCGTGATCTGCTTTCTGGCAAAAAAAAATACAAAATTCCTCATTTTTGTAGATAGGAGCTTCAAACTTCTACAATATGGTTCTGTGATACGCTAAATTTGATGGTTTCATTTTTGTTAGGATTCTATGACTTTTAGGGGATGTTTCCCCCTATTTTCTAAAATAAGGCAAATTTTCTCAGGCATTTTTTCTTTACTTTTTCTCGTAACTTTTGATGGGTAAGACTAAACTTGATGAAACTTACATATTTAAAATCAGCATTAAAATGTGATTCTTTTGATGTAGCAATTGGTATCAAAATTCTATTTTCTAGAGTTTTGGTTACTATTGAGCCAGGTCGCTCCTTACTACAGTTCGTTACCACGAACTGTTTGAAAAAGGAAATTAGAACTTCCAATTTTATTGGTCCCGAATTTTTTGTAATCTGATTGTTGGCCTATTTCAAACAAACTGGTAATCTCAGAATTTTGAGCGGATGAATTCGGGAAAGAGGGTTTGTGGGATAAATACCCTTTGATCCTTTCTGACTCAAAACATAACTAGAACTTCCAATTTCTGATCAAATGAGCCACTTCTGAAGTTTATACGACAGTTTCTTGCATAAGAACCTTATATATCTCCAGGACATAAGCTAAAACACTTGCCCCTGGGCTTTGGGGTATTGTGTCGACCCTAAAGTTTTATTACCTGGTGCTTGAACAATTTTATAACAAAATGGCTATCTTGATATTTCTCTCAGATGGGTTTTGGGAAAAAAAGGTAGGGGGGGGCTAGTTGTCCTTTGATGTCCTTTGACTAGTTAAAACTGAGGCAGAACTTTCAATTTCTAATAAAATGAGCCCTCTAAATTTTATATGAGCATTCCTTCTATATGAGTAATGCCTCTAGGAAACGACTTACGACACCTACCCTTGGGTCATGGGGCGTTCTGTCGACTCTGGAGTTTTTATTGTCTGACATTTCAACTATTTTTAAAAAAATGGCTATCTCAAAGTTTGTATCGGATGGGTTTGGGGAAAAAGGGGCTTGAGGGGGCCTAATTGCCCTCCCATCTCTTTTGACTCTTAAGAAGCAAACTCCCCGGGCTCTGGAGGGTTGTGTTGACCCAGTAGTTTTCTATTATGATTTTTGAACTATATTTAACAAATGGCTATCTAATTTTTTTTTTTGGATGTATTTAGGGAAGAATGGCGTGGGTGGTTGTCTTTCGATCACTTTGGACTCTTAAAAAAGGGCACCAGAACTTCCAATTTTCAATTGAATGAGCCCCCTCTGATGTTTATACGACAATTCCCTCCATATAAAGTGCCTTTGGACAAAAAAAAACACATAATAAAACGTTGGAGCCGTAAGGGCTTTACTATAGACAGCGCTATAGCGTTGCGCTGATAGATCAAGTAGATTTGTAAAAAAGTTATTGGTTATTCTAATAGGTTTTTCCTGGAAGGAAAAGAGTTCATCGTAGAGGTAGGTTTCATCAAAGGAAACAGCGGGAATATTATCAACGATGCTTTTTCCCTCAATTTTGTAAGCGGATAATATCATGTTCAGAAAGTATGCTAAAAGATTGATCTTATTTATTTTGAAAATTTTTGGGACCGAGCAAATTTGGGGATGTCTCTGCTCTGACAATATTTTTAAAATGCTAATTTTTTCACAAAACTGTCATCTTTTTTAGGTGAGTTGTCTCCTTTTTCTTTAAGAACAAGACCTAAGAGCTCATATGGCACTTGTAACGAGGCGAGAAGAGCTAAGAGCCAAGAGATCATATGGCATGAGCTCTAACAAAGTTCTATGAATCAATAGATTGATTTAAAAAGGGAAATAAGAGGCTTAATGCCGGTCAGGATTTAAAATAAGAGCTCTGAGTCACGATGTCCTTCTAAATGTCAAAATACATTATGATCCGATCACCCACTCGTAAGTTATAAATACCTAATTTTTTCTAATTTTTCCTCTCCCTTTAGCCCCCCAGATGGTCGAATCTGGGAAAACGACTTTATCAAGTCAAATTGTGCAGCTCCCTGGCACGCCTGCCAATTTCCATCGTCCTAGCACGTCCAGAAGCACCAAACTCGCCAAATCACTGAACCCCTCCCCCAACTCCTCCAAAGAGAGCGAATCCAGTACGATTCTGTCAATCACGTATCAAGGACATTTGTTTATTCTATCCACCAAGCTTCATCCCGATTCCTCCACTCCAAGTGTTTTTCCAAGATTTTCCCCTCCAACTCCCCCCGATGTCAAAAGATCTGGTCGGTATTTG
>NW_027067027.1:0-15856 GCF_032884065.1 Artemia franciscana | reverse complement strand
AAGTGATTTTGTGGTTATGTTTCAAAAACAGTTTCGACAGACCTATTTCTGGGCCCGCCATTTTATTTTTGCGGATTAATGCTATAACTTAAAAAATGTAGCTAGGACTTTTTTATATATAGAGTGAACCTGATAAATGTAGGAAAGGGGATCTTGCTTGTCCAAAAACCTTAATGCTAGGGTTTACTGTATCTATATGCTCACTAATGGCGAAGTTATAATAATTATAAAATGACTAAAATAACTCATTCTGTCAAATATATTGACTATCGGGTAAAGAATAATTTCAATTGAAAATATATTGCGTATTCATTGAAGAGCCAATGCCACTAATTGTTTTGGGAGTTAAATGAGGGTTGCACTACTCATATTAATCACCTTTTCCGTTTCTTTTTGTGCTGGATTTCTACTTTCAATATAGGCTGTTTGATTTAAGATTGTTAACTTAGTGGATTCGACATATGCCCGCTCTGATCTCTAAAATTGTGTCTTTTCTTTCGCGAAAATGTATCGTTTTCATGCATTGAATTTTTAAATGAAATAACAATGTATACAGTACTTTTACGTTAACGATAGCTTCTGGTCTATGAGCATACTAACCCCAAAAAACTTTTGGGCGTTTTCATGAGTATCTAGGCTTGTATGAAAGCCTAGAGGACACTTTTAAGAACCAAATAAAATTATTGAAGAAGAATTTTGATTTTTCAAAAGAACTTTGCAGTAAGGTCGTGGAAATACGGCATATATTTTATGACATTTTCCAAAATGTTGAAGATTAGCAAAAAAATATATAAAACGCCTTTTAAACCGTCGATTGTTGAAAAGACGTTATACTTTTGACTGTGGGGGAGACCTGTACTTAACGCTTTTGGTCGGTAAAACTCGTGAAAATTTTGTTATAATAGATTTTGAGTTGATCGTAAATCGAAAGTAACTCTAGAACAAAAGAGGTTATAGCACTAAGCGTTAATTATTTATAGCATAAGTGCAATAGTATTTTTCATAAGCTTGCTATATGAGTGGGATCGAATATTAAACCTATTCCAATTTTCGGAATAGACCCTAAAACTCTTACTTAAAGATGCAAATCAGTGTTGTCAGCTAAGTCATACCACATCTGAAAACTTATACAATTATTGAAAAAATTTAACTCGAGTATAGAATATGAAAAATGGATTCTTAAGAATGTCGAAATTTTAGTTATTTTTGAAACTGCTTAGAGGTCAGAATCAAAATCCTACGGGCAAAACAATAAAATTATACGGTTGAATCATAGGGTTTCAATGTCACGTGACCCATACGACATCGTTTATTGCTTGATAGCCAATGATTAACGCAGGGGTGGGGAATAAGTGCATGCATGGTAAGTGCAAACAAACACTACTTAGGAACAGTAGGGAAATTTTTCCAAGAACGTGGAATTCAATTCAGTGGATATTGATTGAATCCAGTGCATATTATAAGCGCCTGAAAAAAAATGCAGAATAAGCTACTATCGCAATGATCATTTAGAGGATTAGCTCTTAATGTGAGACAAGTCTATATTTAATCATCTTATTGGTACATGCGCAGTTAGTGAATGCTCTATATGTTTACTTAGTAATTCAATAATAAAACTTAAAACCTGCGAAAGTCGTGCAACCAATGCCAAATTTCCACCGTGCAGGCGTAGTATTTCAGCCCCCGCCCCCAATAAAAAGATATTAGTAATCTATACCAACTTGCTTCGTTTTAGCTTATACTAGAATCTAATTAACAGAAAAATCACAGAAATTCTATTACGAATAAAACCAAAACATGTTGACCATGCTGAAAAAACACATGCTTACCAGGTGTGGAAAAAAAGTCACCATGCTCTTTGGGAAACAAGTTCTTTCTGCTGTTGTAATTGAAAATACCCTTTATAACAAGTTTTTGCCGATTCGAGATATAAGGCTCAACCCCTTTTCATAGATTGTTGGCAACTGTAGTATTTTTTTTTAGTAATGACCTTAGTGCAATCAGGCTGTCTAAACATAGGAATTGACTATCCCTTGTGAGGTGTTTCTTTACCTACCGTAACGGTGATACTAGTATATAGCTAGTAAGATTGGTGGATACTCAGAAGAATATCCATTGATATCCTGTTATATCTCTAGAAGCCGTATTATTAATCCTTTGGATGAGTATAAACAGCTTTCTATGAGCTCTGCAGAACACGGGCATTCATTTTTGGGAACAAGCTTTGTGTAAAATTTGAAGAGAAATCCCAGCTGGTGTAGAACAAAACAGTAATTGTAATAACAATATCACCCAGATCAGTCGGTAAAGATGACCAGCCAATAAGTGGAAATCCATTGCCCCCAGACATTCTGGCTAAGGCCACCTTTGGTTGGTGCCAGACCAAATCAACGAGGGAGTAATTACTCGTATTCTTTTGTCCCACCTTGTTATTTCTGTGCACTTCTAACATAGGGCAACTCTTCTACAGTTTCCAGTAATTTCGCAGGTTCAAATTATTTTTTTGAACCTAGCTATGATACCATTACTTGAACCCTCCTATGATAGCTCCACCCCAAAAACAAGAAAAAAAATCAAGATAAATAAGAATGTAAAATAAATACTATAGGATATTCTGCCTATATTTTGAAAAGTAGGCAAAATATTTCAAGATTCTTTCTTTTGTTCATATTTTCTTTTTGGCTGTTTAGTTTTGCACGTGGTGAAATTTTCGGCTAGGGGGGGGGGGGCTCATGGAGGGAAATATTGGAGGAGTTTTCAGAGGGCCACTTTGTTTGATTGGGAATTTTTTTACAGGAGGATATTTCCGAGGGAATATAACATCCATTAATCTAAAGGAAAAGCTTATATTTTAACGAGGCTTATTTTGACACGTCGAATTGACGAGTATTTTCACAAGGCCCTATTACCATAAGGGGTGCGTTTCTTTACTTGTCCAATGGGATTTTTACTAATCGAGGTTTAACCCCTAAAAGATAGCAACAAATACTTTGGCCACGTGTTACTGAAAACGGCAAGATTAATTGCGAATAATAACAACATTGGTCACGTGTAATTATTATTTTAATGCTATGTGAAGTTTTGACAAGGAAGAGGCTAGGACAACCTCTCCAGGTTGTGAAGAGGTTGATCCAGGTTTAATGCTATGTGAAGTTTTGACAAGGAAGAGGCTAGGACAAAACCTCCATGTTCTCAAGGAGTGTCTCATAAATCATACATTTCTCTATGAAAATCGGAAGACATATAGTAGTCCAGCCATTATCAAGTTGGTCTCCTTGCTCAATGGCATAGGTGTTCCTGAAAACCTAATCTTTTCTTGTCAGACCCAGATATCTCCCAACACTCCTAATAGCATTGATAATGTTATAGATATAAAAATCCCTGGCATGGATTTTCCTAAGAATAAAATGAATAGTCTAATCCTTCATCAACTTACACTAGCTAAAATGGTTGAATTTTATAATTGGAAAAAGATATTTACTGATGGATCTGTCTCAAATGATGGGAAGGCATCCATAGGCATTTTTTCTGAGTGGAATGGCTCATCAGTTGGGATTAGAGTTTCAGATGGAATCTCCATTTTCCATGCAGAATGTCTTGCTCTCCAAAAAGCTTTGGATACAGTGCTGGAAGTAGGATCAGGCTCATTTGTTATCTTTTCTGACTCTAAAAGTGTTCTTTCTGATCTAAAAAAGAGGCAAGGAAAAGTTATTCCAATTATTGTTCATCTACAGGGAAAAATTCAGAAAATAATGTCTTCTGATGGTCTTCAACTGAAAATGGTCTGGGTTCCTTCTCACATAAGGATTAAGGGAAATGAAATTGCTGACAGTATTGCAAAACAGGCTATCCACCACCCAATTACTTGGAAGGTTGCTCTCACTGTAAATGAAACTTCAAAGTTAATAACCTCTGCTGCAAGTTCTATTAGAATTAATAATAGATGTATTGCAACAACAAATATTTATGTTTTGTCTTTTGAGGGGCATTATATCCCACATCACCTTATCCACCCAAATAGGAAAATTGCAAACTCTATTTTCCGTCTGAGAACTGGTCATGCAATGACCAGATCTCGTCAAGCACTATATCATCTTACAGATAGCAAGTCATGCCCTTTTTTAGGTGTGTAAATATTGATGAAACTATAGATCACATTCTCTCAGAATGCCCTCGTTTCACAACTGAGAGAAATATTCTGATCAGAAAAATTGAATCATTGGGCCTGAAGACGTCCACTCCTCTCGTTTTAGGTTTCACTCGTGTTAGTAAAGATAAGGAGTTGAAAATATTGGAGGCATTGGGAGTTTTTGTGTCTTCAACAAAGATTTTCAACTGGTTGTAAGTTCATTTTTTTTTTTTTTTTTTTTTTTTTTTTTTTTTTTTTTTTCAGTCACAAGAGTGTGGTGAGAAGAGAAGATGATTTGATTTATTTGATTTGTATGTTCTTTTCGTTTCTGTGATTTTAAGTTTAATTATTGTTTGGTGACGCAGAGGGTGAAAGCCGAGCGTATTTTCTCTACAACAGAGGCTAGGACTTTGGGCCTGTTTCTAATTTTACAGGCAAGTACACCTTCAGCAATTATTTCAGAGCTGGTTAGCCTAATACAATTTGTGTGGCCAGAAGTTTAATTGTAAGATTTCAAATTGTGGTTGTCATTTGCCTTTTTAAGTCATTCCATTCAAGATGCTTTGGATATTTTTTATTGTGATAAATTGTCTTAATGCTCTGAAAAGGGAAAATTATTTCAATTGCATAGGATAGGAAAATTTTGGTAGGCTAATTAATTCAAAGTCCTAAATTAGCCAGGGAAGTGCTTTTTTTTTCACTAAAAAATCACCACGTTCTTTGAACTCCAATTATATAGCCCTGTTTTTGGCCCCCTTGATCCAGTTCCTGATTGTCATTTACACTAAATTTCACTTTTTCTGTTACCTATTTATGTTTGCACCAGTTTTACCATTGGGTAAAACTGGTACAAACAGTATTACTGGCTTTCATATAATTTGAATATACCACTTGATGCCTTTTGTAATGCTGTTTACAAATATAATAATTGCTTCTACCGCTAGTTCATATTTAAGCAATTTTTGACCTCTTAAAAATGACCTATATATGGGGTCATTACAAATCTGTAATAGTTTAGAAACAAATTTGGGCTATATATTTGCACATCAGGGGGTGGGGGTAAAGTGTAGCATATATTTAATATGTAAACTAACCATTGCTTGAATTTTTGTGTGTGTGCTGTTGCACTGGTGATTTCTCTTTTCATTAAAATTTGATGTGCACAAACACATTAAAAAAAAAAACAGCAATGGTTAGTCTACGTATATAATATATGCTATGCTTTACCCCCACCCCCCTGATGTGCAAATATATAGCCCAAATTTGTTTCTAAACTATTACAGATTTGTAATGACTCCATTAATAGGTCATTTTTAAGAGGTCAAGAGGTGAAAAAGTGCTTAAATCTGAATTTGCAGTAGAAGAAATTATTATATTTGTAAAGAGCATATAAGAAGGCATCAAGTGGTATATTCACTTTATATGAAAGCCAGTAATACTGTTTGCACCAGTTTTACCCTTGTTTCTTGTTAATATTACTAAGGGGTCATAGTTAAGCACTAGAGAAGTCATTGTTAAATAACATGTGCTTATGTATATATAGCTTTTTGCTACTTGTTCTTCTTTGGTTATATAATGCTTTATGTGGTATAAGCCAAGAGAAGGACCTGTAGACCTATAGAAGAAAACCTGTTAAAAAAAGATGATTCTTTGTAATTTACATAATAATTATAGCTTTCTACATGCAGCCCTGCTCTACTTTAGCCCCAACCCTGCTAATATGGAAATCTATAGCTGAAATTACATATTTTCTATTGATTCTGCCAATCTATCCCTCAACCCTTGTACCTGTTAATTGAGGCAACTGTGGCAAAACAAGAACTGGAAAAACAAGTAACAGGTGGCAGAAAACATTGGAAATATATAATTTGGGCTATATGTTTGCAAATTAGGCATGTTAGAGGTGAATTTCTTGTTGTTCATATTTTGATTTAAAAATAAAATGAATATACCACTTGATGCCTTTTTGTATGTTCTTTACAAATATAATAATTGCTTATTTTGCTAGTTCAAGTTTAAGCACTTTTTGACCTTACTTAACCTAACAAATTTTGGCAGTGAAAAACATACATTATTTTGTCAAAAATGAACAAAAACACATACCTTAATTGAAAATTTGGCATCAAAGAAGAAGAAATACAGCATAATATTGTAAAATTTATTAATCCAACTTAATTGTGGAAAATCAGTGCTCATAGATTATACAACATGTAAAAAATGGATTAATAATGAAACAGTAAGTTTGAGACCAATGTTTTAAGCTTTCTTATACCCAAAAACTATTTGAGTATACTTTGGTCATTTTCAAGAGCTCAAAAACTTGTACTTGAAGCACTTATTATGTTTGTAAAAAATAAAAAAGGGCATCAAGGAGTATGTTCACTTTATTTGTAAATCAAACATATGAACAACAAAACATTTACCAATTATTAGTATAGCTGCACAATTTTCCCCTGGGTATGTAGGCTTAGTGGAAGGTCACTTATACCTGATCATGTCCCTAATGTTTTTACTTGGTTGAAAAAAAAATCCAAAGAAAGTTCCTATTGAAAAGGAAAGAGATCAAAAGTGAGATTGAATTTGTCATAGCTTGGAGGTTTGTCCCTTCAGTCTGTTTAAAGAAAACAGATTCATAATTGAAGCTTTGTTCATTTCAATCTTAGGGATAATCTACATTTGTTACACTTAATTAAATGGTTGTAAAGGGATACTTTTATTTATTTGTCTTGTTTGTTTTCTACATAATTTTTTAATCTTTAAATTGATATACATTTCTTACAAATTGACCTATACTACATTTTGACCTACTTTGTAACCCTGGTCTCAAAATTGACTATAAATTTATTGAAGCTAGGAAACATAGAACTCCTCTCTGTTTAAAAGAAAATGGATGGACATAGGTAGGTTTTAATACACTAAAGTCCTAGGGCCATGGAAACTAAAAAAAAAAACAATGAAGATTAACTTTAAAATTCTGGACATGACATAAATATGACATTCACAAAGAAAAACCATTCACAAAATTTTACTTTTGTGCTCAGTTGCCAACCTGAGCAATTGCCCTAAATTTTTAAACCTTGCAAAACATTCACCAGCCAATTCTTATGACCTACACTGTTGTCTGTACACCAAAAATTCATGGAAAAGGAAGGACCACCTTACTGACATTTCTTCCTTTGTACTTATATTTAATGGGTTTAAAAGAAAGCTCCTATGGCTAAGTCAGAAGCCTAGTAAAGGACCAGGTAATCCTTTAGACAGGAAGTGCAATAGGAAGCTAGGAGCCAGTCATCCATTGCTTTTGCATGTCCTTCCTGCTTACTGACCCCAGATTTCTCTAGGTAACCTGTTAAGTTTGGGCCAATTCTGGCTGAACTTACAGAGTTACATCACTGACCTTCGTCCCAAACCAAATAAACTGCTAATGCCAGAAATTAAACCTGTGCCCTTTGGATAAAGGATTCTCAACCTAGAGTGCCAGCCACTTAGGAAGGAATACAAATGTCACCAGAGAACAAAAATTATTTGGAAAAAAGAAAATATTGAAAAAAAAAAAAATAACAAGTCATAGTTGCTCATTGCTGTCCCACAAACAATATGTATTTCATTAAGACAAATAAATTTTTAAACAGGTATCAACAAAACTCCATCAGGGATTGTATTTACTTAAGGTACAATCAGCAATATTAATGCTTAGTTTTGTGATATTCTGGTTTTGAAATAATAAAAAAAGAGAAATTATATGTTCTACTTGTTTTCCACAACCCCATTTGAGAAAAATCATTTGTAACAACAATATACCCATGGTTGGCTCAGAATCTCTCTAAAATTCTTTAAACAGAAGGAATTTAAAAAAAAATTATACTCATCAGCAAGAAAAATATTAACATAACTCTCTAAACTTGGCACTTTTTAAGACAATTTTTAGCAAAGCAAATGCAAAACTTTAATGGTGTCCTATGTCATCTAAAAAAAAACAACATTAAAATGTGTCAAATGAATTTTGATGTAAGATGCCTCTAATACTTTCAGTTGAATCTGTGAAATGAAGGGCCAGGTATTCCTTTACATTTTATACAATATATAAAAAGAAAAACAGTTCAAATTTTTTCACAAAAGAAGAAGCTTGATGTAAAAAAATAAATATATTTTTAACAGAAAGCAACTGACATCAATGAAATCAAATAAAACAAAAATTCATGGAGAATAAATAATATAAGCCATATATTTAACCTATAATGAGGTGGCATAAAAGATTATTTTTAGAATTAGAAAAAACAGTGTTATGGCTTAAAGTTCTGCTCAATCAACAGGAGTTGTCTAAGGCCAGAATAATTAAGAACTAAGGCCAGAGAAAAAGAAACTGATAACCAAAAAAATAAGGCACCCAAAAATTTCAGGACCCTTTAGAGGGAAAAGAAGTAGAAGTAGGTACTTCAAAATACCTTCCTGGGAAATACTTTAGCCTGTAGACACATCCCTGAAAGTTTCATTTTCCTAGCCTAACCTCTTTCAAAGATAGCCAAAAGTAGCTAAAGTAAAATTTTACCCCTACTGTATCTTAAAAATCCAGTTTAAATAGCAGTCTCAACAAATATAGACTATATAAAAGGCTATAGGTATTGGCCTAATCATTCTAAATTTTTTCCAACTAATAATTATAGGATGGTTTAGAAACTAGACCTGTTTGATATAATAACATTTGACTAACTCACCAATGTGACAGCTGCCTCCCTAAGAATCAACCTTTTTAATAACAAAAAAACTTTTCTTCTGACTCCTTATGAAGCTTAGCCTATGCAAGACAGGCCTAGAACGCCAAAAACCCTTTAGATACTAAGGAATATGCATAATATTACTTACAGGTCACTGAAAAGCTAAGATTATTTCTATTATTTACAGTTTCCTTGTCTTTTCTCTAGACTTAACGATTTCACATGTTTATCGATTTAAAAAAAATATATAGCATTGACGTCACAATCCTCAAATAATCTTTTTATTTGGGGGTTATAAAGGGCCAGCCCACGGACAAGTAATCTTGAGCGTTTGTGGGGATAATCCGACTAACCTCTGACGTCATATGTGTCTAAAGAAACGCTTGGATTAATCAGATTAATAATCGGACAAGTAAAGAAACGCACCCAAGGTATCCATGCAAATATTTATGTGTTGTGTAATATTTAACACATAAACGCTAAAATAAGCTGAATAAGCTAACTATAAATAAACCACTTTTTATTTCCTTAATCATGTCCAAAGACTATTTGTATAAAACCCAAAAGCACATATATACACTTATTCAAAAAAAAAAGAAAAAAAAAAGCAAATTTGACATCATGTTACACGTTTAAGGCTAAAAGCCATTTCAATCAAAATGCTTGAGCATTGTGCAAGTTAGGTTTACTTTTGCAGCCATTAGTCATTAGGGCAAGGGCCCCCAAGGGTATGAGTAACTACTTATTTTATTCAGAAGGACTAATAAATAAATCCTTGAGGATAAATAAATTTGTTAGACATTGTCGAATTCAAGATCATAAGGCTATTTTTATCCTGAGATGAATATATGTTGTTTTCCAAAAGACATCTCAGGAAAATGACCTAAAGTTATAGAAATAATATTTCTTATGAAAATATTAATTTGTCAATTATATTAGAAAGATGAGAACGTTATACCTTGATAGACTACGAATCGAACAGAAATCTCACTGATTTTTTTTAAAGATTCCCTTTTTTATACAAAAGAAAAAAATGAGGTACATAGCATATTTTAGGGCAAAGGCTCATTGATAAATTTTAAAAGAAACAAAGACAAAGTAACATTTCGAATAAAACATTGAGCAAAAGTAAATCCAATTGCTTGACGGATTATATTCCCTACTATTCTCTATATCCTCTATCAAACTAAGATCAAATAGAGCCTAAATTTTGGAATATTTGGAAAGGACTCTTCTGAAATGGAATAAAAAGTTTTAATGTTTTTTGTTTTTTTAATAAGTCAGAAGTGATTGAAAGGTAACAAGGCTCATTAATTAACTCTTTGGCATATAGTCCATTCGCTACAAAACACTAAGTGAAACTGGAGGTCAAAATAGTTTTTTGAATGAGAAAGAATGAAATGATGTCAAAATTTGCTGCTCATGGGCCCACTCCCCTCTATTTGTGCTGTTATTTAGCTCAAATGGCCCACTTATTACGTGTAAGCTGAGACTTTAAGCCGAATCTTCGGATATACCATATCAATACAATTCTACTTACTCTTATCTTACGTCTGCGAACACGATGAAGCTGCGTTGCCAACTGGACCAGTGCTTCCACTTTTTTTTTCTGAAAATCAGTAACGACTCCAAAAAAGTCGGGAGATTATCGGGAGGTTTTTTTTAAGTCGGGTGATTATCGGGAGGATATAGGCTAGGCTAGTAGTCAGGCGAATACCGGATATCTATAGGACCCGTAAGAATAATGTATTCGAATGTGTACTATAGAATCCTTGAACTGGCAACAGGTTAAGAATTGGTTTCAAGTTAAAGCATTGTTATTTTGGTAAAGAAACATATCATAGAAGCAGAAAAGCCGCCTACCCCCTAGGACAGGTCAGTAGCCTACTTCTTGGGTTGCCCACGTGCAGGGATGTATAATTGTCCAGTTCCAGTAAACTTGGTACTTACCCTAAAAAAAATCCTGTCACGTAAGGTAAGCCACGTCCTTATTGTACACAAATTATCCAGTGGAAATGAACTATCTGTGTTGACTGATCAGATCAGATGAAGTTATGCACTGAGAATCGAATCAAATCAACCCTTTTTCGAGCACAACAATGGTCTCTCACGGGACAAGCTGCCGACTAGGTCATTAATTAGGGTCCGCAGTTGACTTCCGCGAATCAAACGCGGCCGGCGGCTTTGAAATCCCTCTTACGGGCAACAAAGACATATTTTGCATTCTGCCAGACAATCAAGAAAGTTCAGAAACTTCAAGTTGGACAGAGCTCAATTCAACAGAAATCGGGAGATTATCGGGAGGAAAATTCAGTCGGGAGATTTTCCAAAAAGTCGGGAGATCTCCCGATAAATCGGGAGGAGTGGAAGCACTGAACTGGACTGTGTTCAGCGCCTGGTGATATTCTGTCTGCCCACCAGAAACCCGAGCGTGAGCAATGACTGTTGTCTGGCACGTGAGAACAATCCAAGAAAAATTCCATAATAAATCAATTTAGCGATTTAATTCCAAGGTTTTGTTGGAATGGAATCGCAAGAACTGGTAAGAATAATACGGCAAATGTTTAGATTCGTTCCAAGTGCTCTAAAGTGGGTATTACTGCATATAGCAAGATTCTGACGATCGCATATTATTTCTTTTGACGATTATTTCTTTGTCATTTATTAGAGAAGCGTATTCATTTTTTAGGTTTCTAAAATCCCCCTCCAACGAGACTAAAAATGCGTAAAGTGGGTTTCCTTAGATGTAACATTACCAATAGAGTGAAGGGTATTAGTCCATGAGCCCCGCGGTTAGCGGGCCGAGGTCTGTATTCTGTATTTATTTAAAAGATTGATAAAACTAAAAAAACTCAAACGAGGCTTATTGAATAAATATAGAATACAGACCTCGCCCCGCTACCCACGGGTCTCATAGACTAGTATGCTTCCCTCTATAGGAAATGTTTACTGTAAGAAGGCCCAATTTATACATTTTTAGTTTGCCCCATGGAGGAGGAGGGTCAACCAGAAATGGATGCGCTTCCAGAATTGACATTTCTAAGTGCTCTAAACTGGAACGAAACTAAACATTTACCAAGAATACTCTTCCATTCAATTTAAATTCCACCCCCAGGAGTCTTCTTTGCCTAATTGGGAAAGAGGTTGGTATAGGTTACTTCTGCCGACTGGGTTAGGGAGCGGTTTAAATTTGAAAAAAAACAAACTGTAATTTCGTTGAAAAGATTAAGAAAAGGAACATATTCTTCATCTCCCAACATTTTCATTAATTTACGCCTTGGCAGGGGAAGGGGCTCAAGTCTAATGGATCTGAATCTTAGAGGTCACAGTTAGATGTGGCTTCGCCTATTAGTCATAAACTATCTGTAAATTTTCCCCTGCATCCTCTCACTCCCCACCCCTAATTGTTTTACAGAAGTAACTTTTTCATTTACCAAATTCACCTTTATTTTTTATCCTCGCCTTTCAGAAATATTGGCTAAGGGCTCCGAGAAGCAAAGAAATCTGATATGGATTCAAAGAATATGCCGACACTCGTCTATTTTCTAGCTAAAACGCTCCCTCGGCACCCTGAATGCCTTGTATTCTATGAGGCACTAGCCTACATGATCATAGCTATCAACCCCCATTGGACAGTCCCCCGCCTTAAAAGAGTAGGCTATTCTTATTAAAGGGACGTACAATGTTTTTTTTGGATCAAATAATCATAACAAATCGAGGGGGAAGTCAATAATAAAAAATAAATGGTAAAATTCTAGTTAATTGACTTCTTGCTATCTCAGAAAGAGTTTAGGTTAGGAAAATTAAACTTTCAGGGATGAATCTACAGACTAAAGCATGTCCCGGGAATGTATTTTAAAATATCCACCTCCACTCCTTCTCCCTCTAGAGGGCCCTGAAATTTGCCTACATGACAGGTCTAAACCTATTGAAATTTTGACAAAACAACATTTTATCTTAATTTTCAGTTACAAGTTGCTTTTTCTCTGCCTTTAGTTCTGAAAATGTAATTCCTGTTATTTGAGTAGAATTTTGAGCCATATCAACATTTTTTTTTCAAAATTTAGGATATATATTTGCATATCTTTAAAACCTTATAAAATAGAACTGAGCAAAGTTATGAAGCTGAAAACAATTTTGTTGTACTTCAATTAAGCAGAAGATCTATTTTGCAAGGTTTCAATTTTATAAGACACATATTTTTAAAGGTCAGCAAAGGTCAGGGCCCTCTAGAGGAGAAAGAGTAGAGGTAGTTGCTTCAAAATACCTTCCCGGGACATACTTTAGTCTGTAGATTCATCTCTGAAAGTTTCATTCTCCTAACATAAACCCTTTCCGAGATAGCAAGAAGTCAATTAACTAGAATTTTACCAAATAAATAGTTATTTGTTAATTTCAAGAAGATGTGAACAGAAAATTAATAAAATCCAGAATTTCGGAGAGAAAAGACCCCAACCTACCCCTCCCCCCCCCCGGGGTACTTTTATACCGTTTTAACTGCGTTTGGCTATACCGGTCGTGAAATTGCTATGAGGAGCCTCCTTTAGAATGTTGTTAAGCTTATTCTATAACGCATAAATAATTGTAATATAAAATCCTCAATGGACTACCTCACAACAGGATAAAATGCCACATTCTCATCGCTAGGATGTGTTATATTTCGTTACCTATTGTGTAACACATAAGAAAATCCATGCACATTATTTTCTTTTCAATCTCTGACCCGTGGGTAGTGGGGCGAGGTCTGTAATTCTATATTTATTCAATAAGCCTCGTTTGAGTTTTTTTTTTTTTAGTTTTACCAATCTTTTAAATAAATACAGAATACAGTAAAATGACATTGTAGATGATTTATTTATGCATAAAAATAAACTGAGAAAATTTGTAATTTTATAAGAAAGATGTAAAAAAAATGAGACATGGCTCTATTTCATGGTGCTCACGAAAAGATACTACCCTGTTGACATATAGTCAGAGCAAAATTAGAAGTTTAAAATAGCATAAACTGTTCTTCATAAAATGGGGCCAATGCCCCTCAAACTAATGCTGTAACACTATAGCATAATTATGCTGTAATTATGTTATTGTAAGACAGCAAACCTTATTGATTATGTTATTGTAAACAGAAGACTAGCAGGATCAATACAAGATACTAGGGTGTATAGGAGTGCCGTTATTGATGTTAAAAGTAAAGATCACCATCTAGTAGTGTCTAAGGTTAATTTAAAGCTGAAATTTCGGAAGAGTAACTCCCTCCCGGAAAGTTATGATGTTGGTAGACTTCAGGATGAAAATTTGAGAAAAAATTCCAGGAACAGTTGAGTACTAAACTTGAGGGTTTAAAATTTGACAATGTGGAAGATGGATGGAATAATTTCAGAAAAACAATTTGTGAAGTTGCTGATGGTGTCCTAGGGAAGAGTGCTAAGACAGCAACTAGGAATATTAGTGAAAAAGCTTTAGGTTTAATAGAGAGTAGAAGGGGTTTGTATAAGAATTATCTGAGCGATAGGTCGTATGAAAACAAAAGGAATGTAAAGAAAGTGGAGAAAGCATTAAAATATGAATTAAGGAGATGTGAAATGGAGGCGATGGATAAAATTGCTGAGGATCTGGAAGATGCGGCTAGACGGCATAATAGTAAAATATTATACTGGCATGTTAATAAATTGAAAGGGAGTAGCCGATCCGGACTAGTCCCAGTTAAAGATAGAAATGGGGCCACAATTAGTGATAAGGAAAAAGTTAAAGAAAGATGGGTGGAACATTTTGAGAATGTGCTAAACCGAGATACAGTTGCAGGAAAAGATATAGATGAAAATGAAAAAGTTTGTGATACCTTGGATGTCAAGGAAGATTTGTTTAGTGAGGAAGAATTAGCGACAGTACTAGATGGATTAAAAAATAATAAGGCCCCAGGTGCTGATAGTATGATTAATGAGTTCCTTAAATATGGTGGCTCTGAGGTTAGGAATAAGCTACTGAAGATTATGAACATGATTTTTGAAAAAGGGGAAGTACCCAATGATTTTAGGAAAACCTTAATTAAACCACTGTATAAGAAAGGTGACAAGAGTGAATGTCGGAATTATCGAGGCATTAGTCTGGTCTCTGTAGGTAGCAAATTACTGAGTAATATGATACTTTTTAGACTGAGACATGCTGTAGACAAAGTTTTAAGGGAAGAACAATGCGGTTTTAGAAAAGGTAGAGGATGTGTCGACCATGTTTTCACTCTTAGGTTAATAATTGAGAAGTCCCTTCGTTGTCAAACACCTTTGGTCCTTAGTTTTATCGATTATGAGCAAGCTTTCGATTCTGTTGATAGAACAGCGTTAACAAAGGTCTTATCGTTATATGGTATACCAGAAAAATACATTAAAGTGATTTGCGCTATGTACGAGAATAATACTGCTGCGGTTAAGGTAGGAAATGAGGTTAGCAACTGGTTTTGTATTAAATCAGGAGTTAAGCAGGGTTGTGTTCTATCCCCCTTTATATGGATCATTTTGATGGACTTCGTCTTAAGGAGCACAGGAAAGGCAATTGGAGACCATGGAATCAAATGGGGAGGAAGAACGCTCCTGGACTTAGATTATGCTGATGATTTAAGCATATTAGATGAAAGTGTGAGCAAAATGAATGAATTTTTAGAGGTTTTACGAGTTCAGGGTGCTAAAATAGGCTTGAAAATTAATGTTAAGAAGACTAAGTCACTAAGGTTAGGAATAAGTGAAGATGAACAGGTGACCTTAGGTAACGAAAAGATTGATCAGGTTGGGAGCTTCAGTTACCTTGGTAGTATTATTAGTAAAGATGGTGGGAGCAGTGAAGATGTTAAAAGTGGAATAGCTAAAGCTCAGGGTGTTTTTTCACAGTTAAAAAAAGTTTGGAAGAATAGAAAGATAAGCCTACAAACCAAGATTAGAATATTGGAAGCTACAGTGATGACAGTGGTCAAATATGGCTCTGAAGCATGGACACTCCGAAAAGCAGATGAAAATTTACTAGA
>NW_027067026.1:0-15873 GCF_032884065.1 Artemia franciscana | reverse complement strand
GCTACGTATGTTGAAAAAATGAAGATATTAGACTATTTTATGATTGCAAATGGTAAAGAATGTGATTAAAGGCTCTTTTCCTATTTCAAAAGTTTTAGTTTTCGAGGGTAATAGCTACGTATGTTGAAAAAATGAAGATATTAGACTATTTTATGATTGCAAATGGTAAAGAATGTGATTAAAGGCTCTTTTCCTATTTCAAAAGTTTTAGTTTTCGAGGGTAATAGCTACGTATGTTGAAAAAATGAAGATATTAGACTATTTTATGATTGCACATGGTAAAGAATGTGATTAAAGGCTCTTTTCCTATTTCAAAAGTTTTAGTTTTCGAGGGTAATAGCTGTCTGTGGAAAAAATGAAGATATTAGACTATTTTATGATTGCAAATGGTAAAGAATGTGATTAAAGGCTCTTTTCCTATTTCAAAAGTTTTAGTTTTCGAGGGTAATAGCTTTGTCTGTGGAAAAAATGAAGATATTAGACAATTTTATGATTGCACATGGTAAAGAATGTGATTAAAGGCTCTTTTCCTATTTCAAAAGTTTTAGTTTTCGAGGGTAATAGCTACGTCTGTTGAAAAAATGAAGATATTAGACTATTTTATGATTGCACATGGTAAAGAATGTGATTAAAGGCTCTTTTCCTATGTCAAAAGTTTTAGTTTTCGAGGGTAATAGCTACGTATGTTGAAAAATGAAGATATTAGACTATTTTATGATTGCAAATGGTAAAGAATGTGATTAAAGGCTCTTTTCCTATGTCAAAAGTTTTAGTTTTCGAGGGTAATAGCTACGTATGTTGAAAAAATGAAGATATTAGACTATTTTATGATTGCAAATGGTAAAGAATGTGATTAAAGGCTCTTTTCCTATTTCAAAAGTTTTAGTTTTCGAGGGTAATAGCTACGTATGTTGAAAAAATGAAGATATTAGACTATTTTATGATTGCAACATGGTAAAAGAATGTGATTAAAGGCTCTTTTCCTATTTCAAAAGTTTTAGTTTTCGAGGGTAATAGCTACGTATGTTGAAAAAATGAAGATATTAGACTATTTTATGATTGCACATGGTAAAGAATGTGATTAAAGGCTCTTTTCCTATTTCAAAAGTTTTAGTTTTCGAGGGTAATAGCTACGTATGTTGAAAAAATGAAGATATTAGACTATTTTATGATTGCAAATGGTAAAGAATGTGATTAAAGGCTCTTTTCCTATTTCAAAAGTTTTAGTTTTCGAGGGTAATAGCTACGTATGTTGAAAAAATGAAGATATTAGACTATTTTATGATTGCACATGGTAAAGAATGTGATTAAAGGCTCTTTTCCTATGTCAAAAGTTTTAGTTTTCGAGGGTAATAGCTGTCTGTTGAAAAAATGAAGATATTAGACTATTTTATGATTGCAAATGGTAAAGAATGTGATTAAAGGCTCTTTTCCTATGTCAAAAGTTTTAGTTTTCGAGGGTAATAGCTACGTATGTTGAAAAAATGAAGATATTAGACTATTTTATGATTGCACATGGTAAAGAATGTGATTAAAGGCTCTTTTCCTATTTCAAAAGTTTTAGTTTTCGAGGGTAATAGCTACGTATGTTGAAAAAATGAAGATATTAGACTATTTTATGATTGCAAATGGTAAAGAATGTGATTAAAGGCTCTTTTCCTATGTCAAAAGTTTTAGTTTTCGAGGGTAATAGCTACGTATGTTGAAAAAATGAAGATATTAGACTATTTTATGATTGCAAATGGTAAAGAATGTGATTAAAGGCTCTTTTCCTATTTCAAAAGTTTTAGTTTTCGAGGGTAATAGCTACGTATGTTGAAAAAATGAAGATATTAGACTATTTTATGATTGCAAATGGTAAAGAATGTGATTAAAGGCTCTTTTCCTATTTCAAAAGTTTTAGTTTTCGAGGGTAATAGCTACGTATGTTGAAAAAATGAAGATATTAGACTATTTTATGATTGCAAATGGTAAAGAATGTGATTAAAGGCTCTTTTCCTATTTCAAAAGTTTTAGTTTTCGAGGGTAATAGCTACGTATGTTGAAAAAATGAAGATATTAGACTATTTTATGATTGCACATGGTAAAGAATGTGATTAAAGGCTCTTTTCCTATTTCAAAAGTTTTAGTTTTCGAGGGTAATAGCTTTGTCTGTTGGAAAAAATGAAGATATTAGACTATTTTATGATTGCACATGGTAAAGAATGTGATTAAAGGCTCTTTTCCTATTTCAAAAGTTTTAGTTTTCGAGGGTAATAGCTACGTATGTTGAAAAAATGAAGATATTAGACTATTTTATGATTGCACATGGTAAAGAATGTGATTAAAGGCTCTTTTCCTATTTCAAAAGTTTTAGTTTTCGAGGGTAATAGCTACGTATGTTGAAAAAATGAAGATATTAGACTATTTTATGATTGCACATGGTAAAGAATGTGATTAAAGGCTCTTTTCCTATGTCAAAAGTTTTAGTTTTCGAGGGTAATAGCTACGTATGTTGAAAAAATGAAGATATTAGACTATTTTATGATTGCAAATGGTAAAGAATGTGATTAAAGGCTCTTTTCCTATTTCAAAAGTTTTAGTTTTCGAGGGTAATAGCTACGTATGTTGAAAAAATGAAGATATTAGACTATTTTATGATTGCAACATGGTAAAGAATGTGATTAAAGGCTCTTTTCCTATTTCAAAAGTTTTAGTTTTCGAGGGTAATAGCTGTATGTGAAAAAATGAAGATATTAGACTATTTTATGATTGCACATGGTAAAGAATGTGATTAAAGGCTCTTTTCCTATTTCAAAAGTTTTAGTTTTCGAGGGTAATAGCTACGTATGTTGAAAAAATGAAGATATTAGACTATTTTATGATTGCAAATGGTAAAGAATGTGATTAAAGGCTCTTTTCCTATTTCAAAAGTTTTAGTTTTCGAGGGTAATAGCTACGTATGTTGAAAAAATGAAGATATTAGACTATTTTATGATTGCAAATGGTAAAGAATGTGATTAAAGGCTCTTTTCCTATTTCAAAAGTTTTAGTTTTCGAGGGTAATAGCTACGTATGTTGAAAAAATGAAGATATTAGACAAGATATTAGACTATTTTATGATTGCAAATGGTAAAGAATGTGATTAAAGGCTCTTTTCCTATTTCAAAAGTTTTAGTTTTCGAGGGTAATAGCTACGTATGTTGAAAAAATGAAGATATTAGACTATTTTAGAATATGAAGATATTAGACTATTTTATGATTGCATATGGTAAAGAATGTGATTAAAGGCTCTTTTCCTATTTCAAAAGTTTTAGTTTTCGAGGGTAATAGCTGTCTGTGGAAAAAATGAAGATATTAGACTATTTTATGATTGCAAATGGTAAAGAATGTGATTAAAGGCTCTTTTCCTATTCAAAAGTTTTAGTTTTCGAGGGTAATAGCTACGTATGTTGAAAAAATGAAGATATTAGACTATTTTATGATTGCACATGGTAAAGAATGTGATTAAAGGCTCTTTTCCTATTTCAAAAGTTTTAGTTTTCGAGGGTAATAGCTACGTATGTTGAAAAAATGAAGATATTAGACTATTTTATGATTGCACATGGTAAAGAATGTGATTAAAGGCTCTTTTCCTATTTCAAAAGTTTTAGTTTTCGAGGGTAATAGCTACGTATGTTGAAAAAATGAAGATATTAGACTATTTTATGATTGCAAATGGTAAAGAATGTGATTAAAGGCTCTTTTCCTATTTCAAAAGTTTTAGTTTTCGAGGGTAATAGCTACGTATGTTGAAAAAATGAAGATATTAGACTATTTTATGATTGCAAATGGTAAAGAATGTGATTAAAGGCTCTTTTCCTATGTCAAAAGTTTTAGTTTTCGAGGGTAATAGCTACGTATGTTGAAAAAATGAAGATATTAGACTATTTTATGATTGCAATGGTAAAGAATGTGATTAAAGGCTCTTTTCCTATTTCAAAAGTTTTAGTTTTCGGGGTAATAGCTACGTATGTTGAAAAAATGAAGATATTAGACTATTTTATGATTGCACATGGTAAAGAATGTGATTAAAGGCTCTTTTCCTATTTCAAAAGTTTTAGTTTTCGAGGGTAATAGCTACGTATGTTGAAAAAATGAAGATATTAGACTATTTTATGATTGCAAATGGTAAAGAATGTGATTAAAGGCTCTTTTCCTATTTCAAAAGTTTTAGTTTTCGAGGGTAATAGCTACGTATGTTGAAAAAATGAAGATATTAGACTATTTTATGATTGCACATGGTAAAGAATGTGATTAAAGGCTCTTTTCCTATGTCAAAAGTTTTAGTTTTCGAGGGTAATAGCTACGTATGTTGAAAAAATGAAGATATTAGACTATTTTATGATTGCAAATGGTAAAGAATGTGATTAAAGGCTCTTTTCCTATTTCAAAAGTTTTAGTTTTCGAGGGTAATAGCTACGTATGTTGAAAAAATGAAGATATTAGACTATTTTATGATTGCAAATGGTAAAGAATGTGATTAAAGGCTCTTTTCAAAAGTTTTAGTTTTCGAGGGTAATAGCTACGTATGTTGAAAAAATGAAGATATTAGACTATTTTATGATTGCAAATGGTAAAGAATGTGATTAAAGGCTCTTTTCCTATTTCAAAAGTTTTAGTTTTCGAGGGTAATAGCTACGTATGTTGAAAAAATGAAGATATTAGACTATTTTATGATTGCAAATGGTAAAGAATGTGATTAAAGGCTCTTTTCCTATTTCAAAAGTTTTAGTTTTCGAGGGTAATAGCTACGTATGTTGAAAAAATGAAGATATTAGACTATTTTATGATTGCAAATGGTAAAGAATGTGATTAAAGGCTCTTTTCCTATTTCAAAAGTTTTAGTTTTCGAGGGTAATAGCTACGTATGTTGAAAAAATGAAGATATTAGACTATTTTATGATTGCAAATGGTAAAGAATGTGATTAAAGGCTCTTTTCCTATTTCAAAAGTTTTAGTTTTCGAGGGTAATAGCTACGTATGTTGAAAAAATGAAGATATTAGACTATTTTATGATTGCAAATGGTAAAGAATGTGATTAAAGGCTCTTTTCCTATTTGTCAAAAGTTTTAGTTTTCGAGGGTAATAGCTTTGTCTGTGGAAAAAATGAAGATATTAGACAATTTTATGATTGCAAATGGTAAAGAATGTGATTAAAGGCTCTTTTCCTATTTCAAAAGTTTTAGTTTTCGAGGGTAATAGCTACGTATGATGAAAAAATGAAGATATTAGACTATTTTATGATTGCACATGGTAAAGAATGTGATTAAAGGCTCTTTTCCTATGTCAAAAGTTTTAGTTTTCGAGGGTAATAGCTACGTATGTTGAAAAAATGAAGATATTAGACTATTTTATGATTGCACATGGTAAAGAATGTGATTAAAGGCTCTTTTATTTCAAAAGTTTTAGTTTTCGAGGGTAATAGCTACGTATGTTGAAAAAATGAAGATATTAGACTATTTTATGATTGCAAATGGTAAAGAATGTGATTAAAGGCTCTTTTCCTATTCAAAAGTTTTAGTTTTCGAGGGTAATAGCTACGTATGTTGAAAAAATGAAGATATTAGACTATTTTATGATTGCAAATGGTAAAGAATGTGATTAAAGGCTCTTTTCCTTTGTCAAAAGTTTTAGTTTTCGAGGGTAATAGCTACGTATGTTGAAAAAATGAAGATATTAGACTATTTTATGATTGCAAATGGTAAAGAATGTGATTAAAGGCTCTTTTCCTATTTCAAAAGTTTTAGTTTTCGAGGGTAATAGCTACGTATGTTGAAAAAATGAAGATATTAGACTATTTTATGATTGCAAATGGTAAAGAATGTGATTAAAGGCTCTTTTCCTATTTCAAAAGTTTTAGTTTTCGAGGGTAATAGCTACGTATGTTGAAAAAATGAAGATATTAGACTATTTTATGATTGCAAATGGTAAAGAATGTGATTAAAGGCTCTTTTCCTATTTCAAAAGTTTTAGTTTTCGAGGGTAATAGCTACGTATGTTGAAAAAATGAAGATATTAGACTATTTTATGATTGCAAATGGTAAAGAATGTGATTAAAGGCTCTTTTCCTATTTCAAAAGTTTTAGTTTTCGAGGGTAATAGCTGTCTGTGGAAAAAATGAAGATATTAGACTATTTTATGATTGCACATGGTAAAGAATGTGATTAAAGGCTCTTTTCCTATTTCAAAAGTTTTAGTTTTCGAGGGTAATAGCTACGTATGTTGAAAAAATGAAGATATTAGACTATTTTATGATTGCAAATGGTAAAGAATGTGATTAAAGGCTCTTTTCCTATTTCAAAAGTTTTAGTTTTCGAGGGTAATAGCTACGTATGTTGAAAAAATGAAGATATTAGACTATTTTATGATTGCACATGGTAAAGAATGTGATTAAAGGCTCTTTTCCTATTTCAAAAGTTTTAGTTTTCGAGGGTAATAGCTACGTATGTTGAAAAAATGAAGATATTAGACTATTTTATGATTGCAAATGGTAAAGAATGTGATTAAAGGCTCTTTTCCTATTTCAAAAGTTTTAGTTTTCGCTAGTATGTTGAAAAAATGAAGATATTAGACTATTTTATGATTGCAAATGGTAAAGAATGTGATTAAAGGCTCTTTTCCTATGTCAAAAGTTTTAGTTTTCGAGGGTAATAGCTACGTATGTTGAAAAAATGAAGATATTAGACTATTTTATGATTGCAAATGGTAAAGAATGTGATTAAAGGCTCTTTTCCTATTTCAAAAGTTTTAGTTTTCGAGGGTAAGAGCTTTGTCTGTGGAAAAAATGAAGATATTAGACAATTTTATGATTGCACATGGTAAAGAATGTGATTAAAGGCTCTTTTCCTATTTCAAAAGTTTTAGTTTTCGAGGGTAATAGCTTTGTCTGTGGAAAAAATGAAGATATTAGACAATTTTATGATTGCACATGGTAAAGAATGTGATTAAAGGCTCTTTTCCTATTTCAAAAGTTTTAGTTTTCGAGGGTAAGAGCTTTGTCTGTGGAAAAAATGAAGATATTAGACTATTTTATCATTGCACATGGTAAAGAATGTGACTAAAGGCTCTTTTCCTATGTCAAAAGTTTTAGTTTTCGAGGGTAATAGCTACGTATGTTGAAAAAATGAAGATATTAGACTATTTTATGATTTCACATGGTAAAGAATGTGATTAAAGGCTCTTTTCCTATGTCAAAAGTTTTAGTTTTCGAGGGTAATAGCTACGTATGTTGGAAAAAATGAAGATATTAGACTATTTTATTATTGCAAATGGTAAAGAATGTGATTAAAGGCTCTTTTCCTATTTCAAAAGTTTTAGTTTTCGAGGGTAAGAGCTTTGCAAATGGTAAATAATGTGATTAAAGGCTCTTTTCCTATGTCAAAAGTTCTAGTTTTCGAGGGTAATAGCTACGTATGTTGAAAAAATGAAGATATTAGACTATTTTATTATTGCAAATGGTAAAGAATGTGATTAAAGGCTCTTTTCCTATTTCAAAAGTTTTAGTTTTCGAGGGTAAGAGCTTTGTCTGTGGAAAAAATGAAGATATTAGACAATTTTATGATTGCACATGGTAAAAAATGTGATTAAAGGCTCTTTTCCTTATTCAAAAGTCTTAGTTTTCGAGGGTAATAGCTATGTCTGTGGAAAAAATGAAGATATTAGACAATTTAATGATTGCACATGGTAAAGAATGTGATTAAAGGCTCTTTTCCTATTTCGAAAGTTTTAGTTTTCGAGGGTAAGAGCTTTGTCTGTGGAAAAAATGAAGATATTAGACTATTTTATGATTGCACATGGTAAAGAATGTGATTAAAGGCTCTTTTCCTATTTCAAAAGTTTTAGTTTTCGAGGGTAATAGCTACGTATGTTAAAAAAATGAAGATATTAGACTATTTTATGATTGCAAATGGTAAAGAATGTGATTAAAGGCTCTTTTCCTATTTCAAAAGTTTTAGTTTTCGAGGGTAATAGCTACGTATGTTGAAAAAATGAAGATATTAGACTATTTTATGATTGCACATGGTAAAGAATGTGATTAAAGGCTCTTTTCGAGGTAAATAGCTACGTATGTTGAAAAAAAGAAGATATTAGACTATTTTATGATTGCACATGGTAAAGAATGTGATTAAAGGCTCTTTTCCTATTTCAAAAGTTTTAGTTTTCGAGGGTAATAGCTACGTATGTTGAAAAAATGAAGATATTAGACTATTTTATGATTGCAAATGGTAAAGAATGTGATTAAAGGCTCTTTTCCTATTTCAAAAGTTTTAGTTTTCGAGGGTAATAGCTACGTATGTTGAAAAAATGAAGATATTAGACTATTTTATGATTGCACATGGTAAAGAATGTGATTAAAGGCTCTTTTCCTATTTCAAAAGTTTTAGTTTTCGAGGGTAATAGCTACGTATGTTGAAAAAATGAAGATATTAGACTATTTTATGATTGCAAATGGTAAAGAATGTGATTAAAGGCTCTTTTCCTATTTCAAAAGTTTTAGTTTTCGAGGGTAATAGCTACGTATGTTGAAAAAATGAAGATCTTAGACTATTTTATGATTGCAAATGGTAAAGAATGTGATTAAAGGCTCTTTTCCTATTTCAAAAGTTTTAGTTTTCGAGGGTAATAGCTACGTATGTTGAAAAAATGAAGATATTAGACTATTTTATGATTGCAAATGGTAAAGAATGTGATTAAAGGCTCTTTTCCTATTTCAAAAGTTTTAGTTTTCGAGGGTAAGAGCTTTGTCTGTTGAAAAAATGAAGATATTAGACTATTTTATGATTGCAAATGGTAAAGAATGTGATTAAAGGCTCTTTTCCTATTTCAAAAGTTTTAGTTTTCGAGGGTAATAGCTACGTATGTTGAAAAAATGAAGATATTAGACTATTTTATGATTGCACATGGTAAAGAATGTGATTAAAGGCTCTTTTCCTATGTCAAAAGTTTTAGTTTTCGAGGGTAATAGCTACGTATGTTGGAAAAAATGAAGATATTAGACTATTTTATGATTGCACATGGTAAAGAAGGTGATTAAAGGCTCTTTTCCTATTTCAAAAGTTTTAGTTTTCGAGGGTAAGAGCTTTGCAAATGGTAAATAATGTGATTAAAGCTCTTTTCCTATGTCAAAAGTTTTAGTTTTCGAGGGTAATAGCTACGTATGTTGAAAAAATGAAGATATTAAACTATTTTATGATTGCAAATGGTAAAGAATGTGATTAAAGGCTCTTTTACTATTTCAAAAGTTTTAGTTTTCGAGGGTAATAGCTGTATGTTGAAAAAATGAAGATATTAGACTATTTTATGATTGCACATGGTAAAGAATGTGATTAAAGGCTCTTTTCCTATTTCAAAAGTTTTAGTTTTCGAGGGTAATAGCTTTGTCTGTGGAAAAAATGAAGATATTAGACAATTTTATGATTGCACATGGTAAAGAATGTGATTAAAGGCTCTTTTCCTATTTCGAAAGTTTTAGTTTTCGAGGGTAATAGCTTTGTCTGTGGAAAAAATGAAGATATTAGACTATTTTATGATTGCAATGGTAAAGAATGTGATTAAAGGCTCTTTTCCTATTTCAAAAGTTTTAGTTTTCGAGGGTAATAGCTACGTATGTTGAAAAAATGAAGATATTAGACTATTTTATGATTGCACATGGTAAAGAATGTGATTAAAGGCTCTTTTCCTATGTCAAAAGTTTTAGTTTTCGAGGGTAATAGCTTTGTCTGTGGAAAAAATGAAGATATTAGACAATTTTATGATTGCAAATGGTAAAGAATATGATTAAAGGCTCTTTTCCTATTTCAAAAGTTTTAGTTTTCGAGGGTAATAGCTACGTATGTTGAAAAAATGAAGATATTAGACTATTTTATGATTGCAAATGGTAAAGAATGTGATTAAATGCTCTTTTCCTATTTCAAAAGTTTTAGTTTTCGAGGGTAATAGCTACGTATGTTGAAAAAATGAAGATATTAGACTATTTTATGATTGCAAATGGTAAAGAATGTGATTAAAGGCTCTTTTCCTATTTCAAAAGTTTTAGTTTTCGAGGGTAATAGCTACATATGTTGAAAAAATGAAGATAATAGACTATTCTATGATTGCAAATGGTACAGAATGTGATTAAAGGCTCTTTTCCTATGTCAAAAGTTTTAGTTTTCGAGGGTAATAGCTACGTATGTTGAAAAAATGAAGATATTAGACTATTCTATGATTGCACATGCTAAAGAATGTGATTAAAGGCTCTTTTCCTATTTCAAAAGTTTTAGTTTTCGAGGGTAATAACTACGTATGTTGAAAAAATGAAGATATTAGACTATTTTATGATTACAAATGGTAAAGAATGTGATTAAAGGCTCTTTTCCTATTTCAAAAGTTTTAGTTTTCGAGGGTATAGCTTTGTCTGTTAAAAAAATGAAGATATTAGACAATTTTATGATTGCAAATGCTAAGGAATGTGATTAAAGGCTCTTTTCTATTTCAAAAGTTTTAGTTTTCGAGGGTAATAGCTACGTATGTTGAAAAAATGAAGATATTAGACTATTTTATGATTGCTAATGGTAAAGAATGTGATTAAAGGCTCTTTTCCTTTGTCAAAAGTCTTAGTTTTCGAGGATAATATCTACGTATGTTGAAAGCTATTACCCTCGAAAACTAAAACTTCTGAAATAAGAAAAGAGCCTTTAATCACATTCTTTACCATGTGGAATCATAAAATAGTCTAATATCTTCATTTTTTCAACATACGTAGCTAGTACCCCCGAAAACTAAAACTTTTGAAATAGGAAAAGAGCCTTTAATCACATTCTTTACCATGTGCAATCATAAAATAGTCTAATATCTTCTTCTTTTCAACATACGTAGCTATTACCTTCGAAAACTAAAACTTTTGACACAGGAATAGAGCCTTTAATCATATTCGTTACCATTTGCAATCATAAAATAGTCTAATATCTTCATTTTTTTAACATACGTAGCTATTACCCTCGAAAACTAAAACTTTTGACACAGGAAAAGAGCCTTTAATCACATTCTTTACCATGTGCAATCATAATTAGTCTAATATCTTCATTTTTTCAACAGACATAGCTATTACCCTCGAATACTAAAACTTTTGAAATAGGAAAACAGCCTTTAATCACATTTTTTACCATTTGCAATCATAAAATAGTCTAATATCTTCATTTTTTCAACATACGTAGCTATTACCCTTCAAAACTAAAACTTTTAAAATAGGAAAAGAGCCTTTAATCACAATCTTTACCATGTGCAATCATAAAATAGTCTAATATCTTCATTTTTTCAAAATACGTAGCTATTACCCTCGAAAACTAAAACTTTTGAAATAAGAAAAGAGACTTTAATCACATTCTTTACCATGTTCAATCATAAAATAGTCTAATATCTTCATTTTTTCAACATACGTAGCTATTACCCTCGAAAACTAAAACTTTTCAAATAGGAAAAGAGCCTTTAATCACATTCTTTACCATGTGCAATCATAAAATTGTCTAATATCTTCGTTTTTTCCACCGACAAAGCTATTACCCTCGAAAACTAAAACTTTTGAAATAGGAAAAGAGCCTTTAATCACATTCTTTACCATTTGCAGTCATAAAATAGTCTAATGTCTTCATTTTTTCAAAATACGTAGCTATTACCCTCGAAAACTAAAACTTTTGACATAGGAAAAGAGCCTTTAATCACATTCTTTACCATATGCAATCATAAAATAGTTTAATATCTTTATTTTTTCAACATACGTAGCTATTACCATCGAAAACTAAAACTTTTGAAATAGGAAAAGAGCCTTTAATCACATTCTTTACCATGAGCAATCATAAAATAGTGTAATATCTTCATTTTTTCAACATACGTAGCTATTACCCTCGAAAACTAAAACTTTTGACATAGGAAAAGAGCCTTTAATCACATTCTTTACCATGTGAAATCATAAAATAGTCTAATATCTTCATTTTTTCAACATACGTAGCTATTACCCTCGAAAACTAAAACTTTTGAAATAGGAAAAGAGCCTTTAATCACATTCTTTACCATGTGCAATCATAAAATTTTCTAATATCTTCATTTTTTCCACAGACAAAGCTATTACCCTCGAAATCACATTCTTTACCATTTGCAATCATAAAATAGTCTAATATCTTCATTTTTTCAACATACGTATGTATTACCCTCGAAAACTAAGACTTTTGACATAGGAAAAGAGCCTTTAATCACATTCTTTACCATTTGCAATCATAAAATAGTCTAATATCTTCATTTTTTCAACATACGTAGCTATTACCCTCGAAAACTAAAACTTTTGAAATAGAAAAAGAGCTTTAATCACATTCTTTAGCATGTGCAATCATAAAATTGTCTAATATCTTCATTTTTTCCACAGACAAAGCTATTACCCTCGAAAACTAAAACTTTTGAAATAGGAAAAGAGCCTTTAATCACATTCTTTACCATTTGTAATCATAAAATAGTCTAATATCTTCATTTTTTCAACATACGTAGCTATTACCCTCGAAAACTAAAACTTTTGAAATAGGAAAAGAGCCTTTAATCACATTCTTTACCATGTGCAATCATAAAATAGTCTAATATCTTCATTTTTTCAACATACGTAGCTATTACCCTCGAAAACTAAAACTTTTGACATGGGAAAAGAGCCTTTAATCACATTCTGTACCATTTGCAATCATAAAATAGTCTATTATCTTCATTTTTTCAACATACGTAGCTATTACCCTCGAAAACTAAAACTTTTGAAATAGGAAAAGAGCATTTAATCAAATTCTTTACCATTTGCAATCATAAAATAGTCTAATATCTTCATTTTTTCAACATACGTAGATATTACCCTCGAAAAATAAAACTTTTGAAATAAGAAAAGAGCCTTTAATCACATTCTTTACCATTTGCAATCATAAAATAGTCTAATATCTTCATTTTTTCAACATACGTAGCTATTACCCCCGAAAACTAAAACTTTTGAAATAGGAGAAGAGCCTTTAATCATATTTTTTACCATTTGCAATCATAAAATTGTCTAATATCTTCATTTTTTCCACAGACAAAGCTATTACCCTCGAAAAATAAAACTTTTGACATCGGAAAAGAGCCTTTAATCACATTCTTTACCATGTGCAATCATAAAATAGTCTAATATCTTCATTTTTTCCACAGACAAAGCTCTTACCCTCGAAAACTAAAACTTTCGAAATAGGAAAAGAGCCTTTAATCACATTCTTTACCATGTGCAATCATAAAATTGTCTAATATCTTCATTTTTTTCACAGACAAAGCTATTACCCTCGAAAACTAAAACTTTTGAAATAGGAAAAGAGCCTTTAATCACATTTTTTACCATGTGCAATCATAAAATTATCTAATATCTTCATTTTTTCCACAGAAAAAGCTCTTACCCTCGAAAACTAAAACTTTTGAAATAGGAAAAGAGCCTTTAATCACATTCTTTACCATTTGCAATCATAAAATAGTCTAATATCTTCATTTTTTCAACATACGTAGCTATTACCCTAGAAAACTAGAACTTTTGACATAGGAAAAGAGCCTTTAATCACATTATTTACCATTTGCAAAGCTCTTACCCTCGAAAACTAAAACTTTTGAAATAGGAAAAGAGCCTTTAATCACATTCTTTACCATTTGCAATAATAAAATAGTCTAATATCTTCATTTTTTCAACATACGTAGCTATTACCCTCGAAAACTAAAACTTTTGACATAGGAAAAGAGCCTTTAATCACATTCTTTACCATTTTAAATCATAAAATAGTCTAATATGTTCATTTTTTCAACATACGTAGCTATTACCGTCGAAAACTAAAACTTTTGACATAGGAAAAGAGCCTTTAGTCACATTCTTTACCATGTGCAATGATAAAATAGTCTAATATCTTCATTTTTTCCACAGACAAAGCTCTTACCCTCGAAAACTAAAACTTTTGAAATAGGAAAAGAGCCTTTAATCACATTCTTTACCATGTGCAATCATAAAATTGTCTAATATCTTAATTTTTTCCACAGACAAAGCTATTACCCTCGAAAACTAAAACTTTTGAAATAGGAAAAGAGCCTTTAATCCCATTCTTTACCATGTGCAATCATAAAATTGTCTTATATCTTCATTTTTTCCACAGAGAAAGCTCTTCCCCTCGAAAACTAAAACTTTTGAAATAGGAAAAGAGCCTTTAATCACATTCTTTACCATTTGCAATCATAAAATAGTCTAATATCTTCATTTTTTTCAACATACGTAGCTATTACCCTCGAAAACTAAAACTTTTGAAATAGGAAAAGAGCCTTTAATCACATTCTTTACCATTTGCAATAATAAAATAGTCTAATATCTTCATTTTTTCAACATACGTAGCTATTACCCTCGAAAACTAAAAACTTCTGAAATAGGAAAAGAGCCTTTAATCACATTCTTTACCATGTGAAATCATAAAATAGTCTAATATCTTCATTTTTTCAACATAGGTAGCTATTACCCATAAAACTAAAACTTTTGACATAGGAAAAGAGCCTTTAATCACATTCTTTACCATTTGCAATCATAAAATAATCTAATATCTTCTTTTTTTCAACATACGTAGCTATTACCCTCGAAAACTAAGACTTTTGACATAGGAAAAGAGCCTTTAATCACATTCTTTACCATGTGCAATCATAATATAGTCTAATATCTTCATTTTTTCAACAGACATAGCTATTACCCTCGAATACTAAAACTTTTGAAATAGGAAAACAGCCTTTAATCACATTCTTTACCATTTGCAATCATAAAATAGTCTAATATCTTCATTTTTCAACAATACCTAGCTATTACCCTCGAAAACTAAAACTTTTGAAATAGGAAAAGAGCCTTAAATCACATTCTTTACCATGTGCAATCATAAATATTCTAATATCTTCATTTTTTAAAATTCATTTAAGAGCTCTGTCTGTGGAAAAAATGAAGATATTAGACTATTTTATGATTGCAAATGGTAAAGAATGTGATTTAAAGGTTCTTTTCCTATTTGAAAAGTTTTAGTTTTCGAGGGTAATAGCTACGTATGTTGAAAAAATGAAGATATTAGACTATTTTATGATTGCACATGGTAAAGAATGTGATTAAAGGCTCTTTTCCTATGTCAAAAGTTTTAGTTCTCGAGGGTAATAGCTTTGTCTGTGGAAAAAATGAAGATATTAGGAAATTTTATGATTGCAAATGGTAAAAAAATATGATTAAAGGCTCTTTTCCTATTTCAAAAAGTTTAGTTTTCGGGGGTAATAGCTACGTATGTTGAAAAAATGAAGATATTATACTATTTTATCATTGCACATGGTAAAGAATGTGATTAAAGGCTCTTTTCCTATGTCAAAAGTTTTAGTTTTCGAGGGTAATAGCTACGTATGTTGAAAAAATGAAGATATTAGACTATTTTATGATTGCAAATGGTAAAAGAATGTGATTAAAGGCTCTTTTCCTATTTCAAAAGTTTTAGTTTTCGGGGTACTAGCTACGTATGTTAAAAAAATGAAGATATTAGACTATTTTATGATTGCACATGGTAAAGAATGTGATTAAAAGGCTCTTTCATATTTCAGAAGTTTTAGTTTACGAGGGTAATAGCTAAGTATGTTGAAAAAATGAAGATTTTAGACTATTTATGATTGCAAATGGTAAAGAATGTGATTAAAGGCTCTTTTCCTATGTCAAAAGTTTTAGTTTTCGAGGGTAATAGCTACGTATGTTGAAAAAATGAAGATATTAGACTATTTTATATTGCAAATGGTAAAGAATGTGATTAAAGGCTCTTTTCCTATTTCAAAAGTTTT
>NW_027067025.1:0-15876 GCF_032884065.1 Artemia franciscana | reverse complement strand
ATATATATATATATATATATATATATATATATATATATATATATATATATATATATATATATATATATATATAAAGGTTTGAATTGATTTATGTGAAACAGTTCACTCGTTAAAGACGCAGCGAAGAAACATCTTCGGAAATTTACCTACATACCTTAGAAATTTAACTTATGTAAACGTATTTGTCAGTACACTGGATTTTGTTGACACATTCTTTAAATCCATCCTCTAGACTTTAGACCTCTCCTCAAAAGGAGGGAGGCTGCCCTCTCCCAAATACCTCACTCTTTATGTAAAGTTTTTTTTGAACATTTGAAAAGCTTATTGCTCTTATTAAACAGCCCTTGTGTTTCAGGAGTCGTTCATAAACAATTGGGACAGAACTTCGTTTTAAGCTTTGATGTTGCTCCTTACTTTCAATTTAAAAGAACTAGTCTTTTTCATTTAATTTCTGGCCGTTTTTAAATAATGCCAGGAAATCTAAACCCCCCTCCTTGGAAAATTACTCCTCCCCATGGACACTCCCTCTATGGAAAGTTATTCCCACGTAAAATACTTGCCCCCTCCCACCAAGAGAATTGCACTCAGACAACCCCATTTGAGCTGAAAATTTCCCTTGAAATGTTACTTGTGGACGGTTCCAGGTAAAAAAAAAATTTCTTAGCGCACTTTCATTTAAAAAGGTTGTATTTAATATCATACCTGAAATCCCTTCCTCCACGAAAGATTTCCCACAAATAGCCTGCCCTCTAGTAGAAAGTTGCTCCCGCAGAAAATTCCCTCTGGAGAAATTTATTCGTAGAAAACTCCTAAGAGAAATTTCTTCCGTGAAAACTCTCCTCTCCTACGGAGATTTATTCTATATAGATCCAACCTCCTGACTTTCAACCTTCCTGACAACCTTCCTGACTTTCATGGGAATTTGTGGAATCGGGGGAAAACAACTTTATCAAGTCAATTTGTGCAGCTCCCTGAAACACCTACTAATTTTCATCGTCCTAGCACGTCCAGAAGCACTAAAGACCGGATCCATTCCGGTTACGTCAATTACGTATCTACGACATTTATAAGCGTTTTCCAAGATTTCCGGTTTCCCCCTCCATCTCCCCCCATTGTCAACAGATCTGGTCAGGATTTGAAAGAATAGCTCTGAGACATGAGTTCCTTCTAATTATCAAATTTCATTAAGATCCGGTCACCCATTCTTATGTTAAAAATACCTCAATTTTTCCAATTTTTCCAAATTAACGACCCCCAGATCCCCCAAAGAGAACGGATCCGTACTAATTATGTCAATCTCATATCTATAACTTATGCTTATTCTTCCGATCAAGTTTCATCCCGATCTCTCCACTCTAAGCGTTTTCCAAGATTTCTGTTTCCGCCCTCGAACCCTCTACGTCCTTGGATCCGATTCGAATTGAAAATGGAGCATCTGAGGCATAAGATTCTTCTATATATCAAGTTTCATTATTCGATCACCCATTCGTAAGATACCTCGATTTCCACGTTTTCCAAGAATTCCGGTTTCCCCCTCCAACTCCCTTCAATGTCACCGGATCTGGTTGGGATTTAAAATGAGAGTTCTAAAGCACAAGATCCTTCTAGATATCAAATTTCATTAAGATCTGAACTTCCGTTCTTAAGTTACAAATACCTCATCTTTTCTACATTTTCCTAATTACCCCCCCCCCCCCCCACTCCACCAAAGAGAGCGGATCCGGTCCGGTTATGTCAGTCACCTATCTTGGACTTGTGCTTATTCTTTCTACCAAGTTTCATCCTGATCTCTCCGCTTTAAGCGTTTTCCAAAATTACCCCCCCCCCCCCTCTAATGACACAGGATCCGGTCAAGATTTAAAATAAGAGATCTGAGTTTCGGGTCCTTCTAAATACGAAATTTCATTAAGATACGTTCACTTTTCCGGTAAGTTAAATATACCTCGTTTTTTCTAAATTTTTTTAATTAAACCCCACCCCGAACTCCCCCCAAAGAGAAAGATCCAATAGCTATGTCTTTGGGAATAACAAGACGCCCCGCAGTTCTTAGAAATTTGTTTTCTCGAAGGGGGGAGGTATTCCACGGAGAGAATTTTTATGGAAATCATAGTTGCACAGGGAATTTTTCAGGATAATTTTACACTGGGATGGAGATTCCATATTAAGATTTTTAAAGTTTAGATATTAAGGATAATAGTTTTTCAGTAAAAGTATGGAGCACTATTAAATTTAATACAACAGAAATTATTCCTATATAAGGACTGCCCACTCCTCTGTTTCGTCTTTGTTACACTAAAGTTTCTCAGCTTTTTTAGCAGTTTCTTATTACAATTTCAGCAGCAGGAGCCGTTCTCAAGGAATTGGGAAAACAGCTTAAACTTCAGGGTAAAAACCGAGGGATGAGGAAAAGGTAGCCTCTTCTTCTCGGATACAGAATAATTTATGTTCCTTTAAAGTTTTAATATCACTCCTTACTTTCAGCCGGAAAAAAATATTTTCACTGGATTTTAAGACAATATAGGCCCTAAACTCATCATTTTAGAACAAATCTGGGTACTTGTTAATTATAGCGACGGCAGCTAAGAAGTTAATTATAGCGACTACACCCAAGAACTGAAGTTAGGAAACAGTTCCACTTCATAATATGCAGAATAATTCTAGCTAACGAATTTTAGATCCAGGCCCACTACAGTTTATCCCCTACCCCCACCCCTTATAATGTGCAAATGCATAGCCCAATTATAAATTTTCCATTTATTTTCCCAATGGGGCTCACTTGATTAAACCTGTGTACCTGTAAATTGGAATCACTGTGACGAAACAAGAACCGAAAAGTGACATGTGAAAAAATGCTTTAAATTAAATAATTTGGGGTATGTATTTTTACATTAGGTGGGGGGGGGGGGGGGGGTAAAGTGCAGTGGGTCTGCATGCCAAAACAAGTAAACTACAATAATTTCGAATATTATGAAGTAAAAATTGTTTTCTAACTTCAGACTGTCTAAATATTGATGTGGTCGCTATAATTAACAAGTAACCCAAATCTGGTCATTAGATAGACTGTAACAATCACTAGCAAATTATAACAAGAACCGGAAGAGTGATATGTGAAAAAATGCTTTAAATAAATAGTATGGGGTATGTATTTGTACATTAGGGGGGGGGGGGTAAAGTGCAGTGGGTCTGCATGCAAAAAACTACAATGAAAAAACTACAATTAAATTTAAAAAAACTACAATTATTTCGAATATTATGAAGTAAAAATTGTTTTCTAACTTCAGACTGTCTAAATATTGATGTGGGTCGCTATAATTAACAAGTAACCCAAATCTGGTCATAGACAGACTGTATCAATCACTAGCAAAGGAGTGTTCTTTTTCAAGCGTTAAGGACAGCTTAGCAAAGCTATTTCCAAAATATTTACTTCAATATTTTGAAAACCAACATTTACAAAGTGTCTTTTCATTTACTTTTATTTCAGTATAAACTGTCCTCGAAAATTTCTATTTTATACCCTATAGTGCATCTGTTAAAATAGTAATAGTAGCAGAAGCCCTGAGAGTTGCAGCTTAACGCCATTAGCGTTCCTGATAGTGTCAAACAGCCTAACACTCAGACAGCACCAGTAGTATTAGCTATAGCATTACTATTAGTAGTGGCATTAGGATTAGTAGTAAGGCCTTAAGAGCTTCATGTCATGAATTTTAATAAAAGTTGCATTTCCCAACAGTTTCACCAAAATAATCGAAGCCATTGACAAGATATTGTTCATTCACTTTTTTGATAACCGGCAAGCACTTGGTGTGTTTTGATTTAGATTAACAAATCCTTTAATTTATTTTGTCTGGCTCACACTCCATTGAAAAATTCCAACCCCTCACGGGAAACTTCTCCGTGAAAGTTACTTCAACATAAGATACATCCCTCCCATCATAAAATTCCCGGGAAAAATTGTCCTTATCATACTTTCGTATGAAAAAGACTAAGTTTCTGATCGATTTTCGATCACTCCAGAAATCCCCCCTTCTGTGGGAATATTTTCTGGGAAATCCAAACCTGCTGAAAATTCCCTTCGGGCCGTTCCCTCAGAACATATTCACATGAAAACTTCAGTTGGCAAAGAGGAAAGTCAGACAAATTACAAGAATTTCGTATGGGAACTCTGTCAAAACCCCTAGGCTAAAATTTCCTCCGAACAGTTCACCCCTAAAAACTTACTTCCCCACGGCCAATTTTCCGCATGGAAACCGACAACAGTTCTTGTCCAGAGGACTGTGGAGAAGTTGACATCCCCAAAGACATAATTACAGGACCTTTCAACAATACTGACCAAAATAGCTCTCTAAAATTTTCAGGAGTGTTTTGGGAATGAATGTCTGGGGTGGGGGATTGCTGGTTACCCTCTATTCACTTTTGACTCTTAACAAGGGCGCTTCGAACTTCCAATTAAATGAGTCCCATCCGATCCGAAGTTTATACAACCACCCGTTCCATAAAAACATTATATGTCCTGGGGGATAATTTACAACCCATATCCCTGGGTTATAGGTGGTCTTGTCCAGCCTGAAGGACATTGTTATATGCTCTTTGGATTATTCTGAGCAAAAGCCCATCTCACACTTTCCATCGGATATGTTTTGGGGAATATAGAATTCTCAAGGAGGGGGAGCTATTTGCCCTCCATCAGTTATGACTTTTTAAAGGGAACTAGAACTACACATTTGCGATCCAATGAACCTCCTCTTAAGTTGACACGATAATCCCGTCCATAAAAGCCTTAAAACCCAGGAATATAACTTATAAACCTTGCCCCCAGACTCTGGAAGGTTGTGTCAACCCCAAAGGCCTTGCAATGTCATCTTTGGACAGTTTTTGGAACAAACAGTTATTTCGAATTTCTAACTGATTCACTTGGGAAAAATACGACGTGGATAGAAGGGGGATAGCTGGCCTCTGATCACTTTTACTCTTAAAACGGGTACTAAAATTCCTTACTTCCAATACAGCGTGCCCCCTCCAAAGTTTTGTACAACTTTTGTTCTGAGGGCTATAGGAGGGAGGGATTGTCATCTTACAAGACATAAATTCCAGACCTTTCAATAATTTCCAAGCTGAACAAAATGGCATCTCATAATTTTGACTGGGTGTTTGGAGTAATGACAGGCGTGGGTGGACTGGTTGTCATCCAATAACTCGACTATCAAAAGGGGATTTCAATTTCGAATTGACTGAACACATTTCAGAGTTTCTGCAAAAAATCCTTTTATATGCAAAGCCCTTAACTAATAAACGACACGTTGTAGGCCTACCCACACTGCTCTTCAAATGGGTAACGTCTATATAACGGGACTATTCAGGTAACTAATAAATAAACTTACCTCTTCAGTCAGAATAATGTCATGAATCCAAATTTGATATTCATTTGCATTGGAAGTGAATTTTACACCCACCCCTAATTTGCAAGTTAAATTTGTTAAATATAATTGTTAAATATAGGATTTGTTAAATATAGGAATGAGGTGATTTTATTTCCAATGCAAACGAATGTTAAATTTGGATTCAGGATGCAGTGCCGACTAAAGAGGTAAGTTTACTTCTTAGCTAACTCAATAGTTCATTATAGAAACATTGCCCCCCTTAAGCTGCACTATTGCACTGCCTATGATAATAATAGCATAGGCCTTATTGCGCTAGTAATCTTGAAAAATAGTTCATATTGGTCCATGGACCACTTTCCGAGGCCCGTTTTCAGCGGATAAACAAACATCCTAACGATAAATTAAATGGTACTTGTGTCTTATAGCCACCGCTCCCAAGAAATGAAGTTAGGTTAATCGTAATGAAACATTACTTGCTTCATAAGACGCAGAATATTGTAGCCAACGAATTTTGCTTGCAGACCCACTATACTTTACCCCGTATCCAATGTGTAAATATATAACACAAATTATATATTTTCCAGCTATTCTTGGGATGCGTCTATCTTTGTTTCAACCCGTGTTAATTTAAATTGAATCAAAAACTGAAAAAAAAGTTACGCATGGGAAAATGCACAGAAAATATATAATTTGGGCTATATATTTGCACTTTAGGGGGGCGGAGGTAAAGCATAGCGGGTCTGCATGCAAAATTTGCTAACTATGATTATTCTGCAATATTTTCAAACAAGAATTGTTTCCTTAATATATTTTCTTCTCTCCAGTTAGTTCTCAAGGCAAGTTACCCAGGCATAATTTACGTTAACATTTGCGCATTATGGAAAAGAGGGGACAGAGCCGTTCCTAGGGCTGATGGTGCCTCAGTAAAAATTAATTACAGTCCCCTTTCCCTCCTTCCCAGTTTAAAAATAAGCAAAAATAAAACCAAATCAAAGTGAAAAATTAGATCAAATAGTCAACTCCCCAGCCGAAACGTCCTCCACGGCACTCGGAGCAACTGCCATAGCCCCCCACCCTGAACACTTTGGTTAGGGCAGAGCATAGTAGAAGCACCTTCAAATGTTTTAACTAAAGATTATCGGCATATTGTAAAGTATGATTTGTTTTTCCTAATACTGTTCCTTCTCGAAACCCCTATTTGCAGGCTAGAATCTGTATTTAAGATTCTAAACAATTTTTGTTAAAATATCAATTCTTCCATAATATTTACAGGGGAGTGGATTGTCACAAAAGGAAATTTAAACATAAAAAGAGAATCTAAAAATGCTACACCTTTTTACTTCCGAGTTATTCCTTCCGGAGAGCCGCAAATCGATGATGTTACTATAACAGGCTATTCATGTGACTAAAAAATAAACTTTACGCTACCTTTATAGTCTTTTATAAGTAGTTACCTTTGTAGGCTAGGTAACTAAAAAATATTCCAATTCATGGTATATATTTGCACATTAGGTAGGGATGGGGTAAAGTTTATTTCCATGCAAACGGAGGGTAAATCTGGATTCAGGATACAATTCTGACTAGCCTATAGATTTAAGTTTAGCCTATTTCTTAGCTACCTGAATGGCCCACTAACTGTACATTACACCCAATACCAGTCTTGGTAAAATTGTAGTTTAGTGACTTCTTGCTATCTCGAAAGGGGTTAGGTTAGGAAAATGAAACCATCAGGGATGGGTTTACAGGCTAAAGTATGTCCCAGAAAGTTCCTTTGAAGTACCTACCTCCCCTCCCTCTCCCTGTAGAGGGTCCTGACCTTTGATAACCTTTAAAATATTTGTGTTATAAAAGTGGGTAAAACTCTAGTTAATTGACTTCTTTGCTATATCGGAAAGGGTTTAGGTTAGGAAAATGAAACTGTCAGGGATGAATCTAACACCTGTACAGACAGAAGTGAAACCTCGCAAAATAGATCTTCTACTTGAATGAAGGGTAAAATTCTAGTCAATTGACTTCTGCTTTCTCGGAAAGGGTTAAGGTTAAGAAAATGAAACTTTCAGGGATGGATCTACAGGCTAAAGTATATCCCGGGAAGGTATTTTAAAGTACCCACCTCCACTCCTTCTCCCTATAGAGGAACCTGAAATTTACCTACATGACAGGTCTATAGGCTACCTATTGAAATTTTGACAAAACAACATTTTACCTTAATTTTTAGTTACTAGTGCTTTTTCTCTGCTTTTAGTTCTGAAAATGGGTAAAATTCTAGTTGATTGACTTCTTGCTATCTTGGAAAGTTACAAACTTTCCAAGATGGCAAGAAGTCAATCAACTAGAATTTTACCAATATTCCAATTCACGGTATATATTTGCATATTAAGTAGGGATGGGGTAAAGTTTATTTCCAATGCAAACAGAGGTTAAATCTGGATTCAGGATTACAATTCTGTCTAGCCTATAGATGTAAGTTAGCCAATTTCTTAGGTACCTGAATAGCCCCCTAATTGTGCATTACACCCAATACCAGTCTTTTCACTAGGACGCAAGGCTGCGTTTATTCCAATTTCAATACTCAAACAAAACAGAAACTCCATTTAAAAAAGTAAAATCATTCTTCATCCACTGACTTTTTATCCAAAATGTATAGTTAAGCCAAACAAGATTTCATGTTGGAAAGAGGCCAGTCTGACGCGCAGATGTTTTCATACAAAACCTGTCTAACCGGTTTATTTGTAGCTATGAGAAATTCAAGTCCTAATTAGCAGTGTGCTTGCACTTTGGTGGTAAACCCTCTAAAATAATTCCATTATAGGAGTGTCTTTAGCGGTGGACTGTTTCATAGAGATTTATTCAAATCTTCTGGATTTTTTGAGGGAATTATCATTTGAATTCGAACTTGTGAAGACATTCCTAACTACTTCATAAGGGAGGGGTGGTTAATCCATGAAAACATGGGGGGAGGGTAATGATTTTATCAAGTTATTTAAAACCTTGAGGTATGGGGTATTTACATTCGTTTAAATATCATTACCCCAAAAAGGGGTTTAAGACTGAAACTCCTTTGTCAAGTTCTAGCTAAAACTTCAATCACTTCCCCTCCTCTCATTGACACTGCCGGACTTAGCTAAGAGAGCACCATGTCCTCAGTCAATCAATGAAATTAGGGTGATAGGATTATTTAGGGTAGGCAATTTATCTTTTATACTGACAACACTCAAGAAGTGAAATCAAGTTAATCCTAATGAAATACACCTAAGCATGATAAAAATATAATACTTTAGAAATAATAATTGAGCTATATATTTGCAATTTAGAAAAAGTGTAGAATTAGAATTAGAAGTGGGGTAAAGTATAAAATTGTTTTCTACGTCCACACTGTCGAAATAGTTTACTCCACCTCACAAATGTGCAAATATATAACCAGAATTATATATTCCCCATCTTTTCTGTCACTAGTTTTTGTCTTGTCTTATCCTAAAAAAAAAACAAAATAAATTATTGTATTTATAATAAGCTATAATAAAAAAATTCACGATTTTCTAACGAACATAACAGATTTTTCATATTCTAGTGTGAAAACACTGGTCTTCCACTTGCATAAAAAGGGTCGCATAGTGTAACATATAGACCAGCCCTCCCCCTTTATAAAATTCAGGACCAAATCCCTCATTCACATCCCCTTAGGAATCCTCAAATATAGGACCAAATCTCTCATCCATACTCTTCTAGGAACTCTTAAATTCAGGACTAAATTTCTCAGTCACACCCCTTTAGTAAATTTCAATTTGAAAAAGGTTTGGATAAAATCATTTAGAATTTAACAGTTGCTAAATTTATCAAGTCTGCATAATCCTACGCAATTAGACTACATGCATTTAGATAAAACTACAATTAAAACTACAAATTAGACTACATGCATTTGCATGGTCCAACGCAATTAGACTACATGCATTTAGATAAAACTACAATTAAAACTACAAATTAGACTACATGTATTTGCATGGTCCAACGCAATTAGACTACATGCATTTAGATAAAACTACAATTAAAACTACAAATTAGACTACATGTATTTGCATAGTCCAACGCAATTAGACTACATGCATTTAGATAAAACTACAATTAAAACTACAAATTAGACTACATGTATTTGCATAGTCCAACGCAATTAGACTACATGCATTTAGATAAAAAAAAAATGTTACTTAACAAAGTAACCAGTTATTCTGACCTATGGGTTTTTCTCAAAACCAAAAGAGAAATCCTTGCCAAAGAATAGCTTTTGGATGCGCGATTAGTCACATGATCAAATATTACCAATAGTAGTGGAGGCCAACTTCCACAGGTCACCAAGCCTGTCTGGCGGGTGTTTGTTCATAGAAATCGAGCGTTAGATATATGAGCCCAATGCTAGGGCGAATAGTTTAGTTTTATGGAAGGATTCGAATGCATTAGATCAATTTCTCATGTTCACTTTTTAGTGCAATACGACATTGAAGCTATTTTGTCAATAGTTGTATATTGTAAGTAAATAAACCTTATTGTATTTAATCATCTTCTGTCTATGTATTAGGGCATCAGGTACAGTTCCTCTAGCTTTCAGGCACGGTCCCAAGGGAATCTATATTTGTTTCAAGAGACCTCGAACAACACCGAGATGGTTCTGTCTCCCAGGTTACCGGGGATTCTATACGAAGCCTTTTTATTTTATTAATAATTTAGCTCCCATATCCACATCAAACTATTAAGACTTAGAAGCGTCTCAAGCAACTCAACGCAAAACCCCCTTTAAAATAAACACTAACTAATTATTTAACAAAACCACCCCGTAACATATGGCGCGGTCGGGTAAAGAAAGTAGAAAAAGGAACTGAAAGTACCTACGCAATTAAAGTACCACTAACATAGACAAGTATGATTACTTACATTTTACTTTTTTGATTTTTAAGTGCAGTGCAATTTTACCTAGCTTTTTGAATTTTTAGGTGCAGTGCGATTTTATTTCTATTTTTGCATTTTTTCTATATAGGTATACCCCATTCAAAAAATATCAAAATCTTTAAGAAATTAAAATAAAACAGTAAAAATTAAAAAAATTTTGAGATTATTTTAAACCGCATATTTAAAAAAAAAAAAGACTACAATAAATATGGAACAAGAACAAGATGAAATATTAAAAGCGCAACAAATTATTGCAACTTCGGTAGAAATTGCAAAATCATTACCAGAATATGAAGGAGATACGGACGTTGATCAATTCAACATCCATTTAGGACAATTTGTGGAAATGACAAAAATTGACCTAAAAGTATTAAAAAATATGTTACTTTTAAGACTGAAAGGACAGGCGCTAACATTTCTAAAACAAATCGAAAACTCGATAGGTACAGAAGCAACCTCAACCATTAACTCAATAGAGTTATTGCAACAGGCCTTCCAGAAAAGATTCATTGACACAAGTTCATTGAATAAACTAAAACATGGCCTAGTTACTTTCGAACAGACCCAAAACGTTCGTGAGTACTTGCATAAGGTTAGAATTGCAACAGAAGCGCGATACGGTCCAGGAGAAGGGGAATTATATGAAAAAATCATACTAAATGCATTTAGACAGGGACTAAACCCAAAGTTATACCGCCTTTTGATAGCTAAAAATATTGATAACCTAGAACTAGCGGTTCAGGAAATAGAAAGAGCCGTAGAAATTGATTCGATTGTCCTGCAGCATCAAAAACTGTCAATAAATGCTGTAGAAAACAAAGCCTCTGTAAAGTCGAGAGATTCCTCTCCGCGATTTTTCTCCCGAGAATCATCGCCAAAACCTGTTCAAAATCAAATGCGAACCACCACACCCCCAAGACAAGTACGTTTTGCCCCCAATAATCAATTAAGGGCACAAACTAACAATGAACCATTAAGGTGCTACACCTGTAGCCGATTAGGACATATCGCAAGAAATTGTTTCGCAAACAATAATTATCGCCCAAATATTAGGGGAACGGGTAACCGTTTGTCCAGGGGGACAAACTATAGTGGGTACGCCCCTAGAGGCAGTCGAGGGAACACCCTTGTAACAAGAAATAATTATCCCACCCAAAATCAAAATTTCCAACGCAATACGTATCAATATCGAGGAGGGTATCGTGGAAGGACAAATCAACCCAATAATAGTTGGAACAGTAGTACAAGAGGAAATTACATCAGCCGACGGCAGCCATATAATAGCTCCATCTCAAATAATAATCAAGGAACCCAAAATAGAACAAATGAAAGTTCTACATCTAACATCTGGGAATCCCAGGGAAACGATATAAGCCCCCAAAATTCGTAGGACCAAAATTTGGTGGCAAGATAATTTATAGGTCCCCCCCAGTAATAATACCATTTTTAAGTGCAATTAATAATAAGATGTTACCAGTATTTGAAAATTTCAACGCAGGGAATATTTATTTCTCAGCCCTTATAGATTCAGGAGCAACAGTAAATGTGATAAATTCATCAGTATTTAATAAATTACCAAACTATATTAAACGACGAATGAGCAATATCTGTCCCAATTTATCAAGTGTAACCGGACACGACCTGGATGTGAAAGGCACTGTGTATCTAGCCTTGCGCAAGGATAACAGAAATTTTTATACTCGATTTATAGTTTGTAAAAATTTTCCATACGAAGCAATAATAGGCGCAAATTTTTTAAAATCAAATAAAATATTATTAGATGTAGCAAATTCAAAGTTTATCTACCCGATGGACACCATATCAATGATAAATAACATACAAGCAAACAAAGTAAGGGAAAATATAGGTAACATGAGAGAATATAGAAGCAAACAAATTCAAGAAATTTGTTATCTATGGAAAAAACTTGAAAAAATAGAAACTCCAGGAGAAAAACCAGCGGAGAATCTTCTAAATTCAATAAAAGAAGAAAATCACGAAAAATATTATGGATTTGTAGTGCGTAAAACAAAAATTCCCCCTAAATCAATGCAGAGGATCCAAATATCACAATTGTTAGAACCAGTTAATGATAAAAATGAAATTTGGGTAGCATCGCCTTGGGAAGATCTCCCGAAATATTTAGTGTGTGAAGAACAAATTATAAATTACGAAAAGGGAGAAGGTTCGATTTGGGTAAAGAACACCCACGAAAACGACCTAATTACCCTAAGTAAAGGTACATGTTTAGTAGAGATACAGGTAGTATCGGAATCCGACATTAATAATTGGAAAAATTTGGAAAAAAACTACGTGAATAATATTAATGTTTACGTTGACAGAGAATATCCACTGACGCGATTTCAATTCCTTGAGAAATTCGAACTAAGTCACATAACCGACGTGTCATTAAAACAAAAATTATGCGACTTATTATGGGAATATAAAGATGTCTTTTCGACATCTGAAGATGACATAGGACTTATCCCATTTTATGAACACGCAATACAAACCACGGGACTGCCAGTTGCAAAACAACCATACAGAATTCCTTATAAACATAAGGAATGGCTAATAAACAAAATACATGAACTCGAAAAAAATCAAATCATAAGGCCAAGCATAAGCCCATACTCTGCCCCCGTTATTTTAGTCCCGAAAAAGAATAATGATCTTAGACTAGTGGTAGATTATAGAGCTTTAAATAAACAAGTAGTAAGTGACAAATTTCCCCTACCTAGAATAGACGAAATTCTAGATTCAATATCAAATAAAAATAAAATATTTACTTCCCTAGATTTGACACAAGGGTATCATCAAGTAAAAATAGCTGAGGGCGATGTTTTTAAAACAGCTTTTTCAACTTCAGAATGTGGTTCTTATGAATACTTAAGAGTACCATTTGGACTAAAAACTAGTTCGAGTGCATTATGTAGACCCCTCCTTCATTTACTAAGAGGCCTAAATAACATAATTCATTTTGTTGATGACGTCATAGCTATGGACAAAGACGCGGAGGACCATTTAGAGACACTAGCAAAAGTGTTTGGGAAATTTAGAGAAGGCAATTTAAAATGTAGACCAGAAAAAGTAAATCTTTTTCAAACAAAACTAAAATTTTTAGGAGTAGTTGTAACACAAGGACAAATTTCCCCAGACCCTGAAAAAATAAAATCCGTTAAAAATATAAAGCCCCCCCAAACAATTAAACAATTACGAGGAATCTTAGGATTAATGAGCTATTTCCGAAAATTTATAAGAAATTACGCACAAGTTGCAAAACCTTTAACGGACCTCACGAGAGGCAACCCACAAAAAATTGTGTGGTCTAATACAGCTCAGAATGCATTAGATCATTTAAAAAAGGCTCTAACCTCAGAACCTATTTTATCGCTACCTGACTTCCAAACAGGACAATTCGTTGTTACAACGGATGCCTCAAACAAGGGAATTGGGGCGATCCTCTCCCAAATAATAAATGGGGAAGAAAGAGTGATAGCGTACGCTTCTCGCACCTTAACTTCTGGAGAAAGTAATTATTCTGCTACACAGCTTGAATTATTATCAATTATCCACCATTTGGACAAGTTCAGACATTATTTGGTAGGCAGAAAATTTAAACTGCGTTCAGACCACAAAAGCTTGCAATATCTGCAAACTTTCAAAAAGCCAACGGGAATACTCGCGAGATGGATTTTGAAAATCCAAGACTTAGATTATGAATTTGAACATCTTAAGGGAAAACAAAATGCCCCATGTGATTATCTAAGTAGATTTCCAGATAATACCCCAGTAGAAAATGAAAATGAAGAAGTCAACACAATAAAAGCAAAGTATGTTCCAAGAAAGAAGGGTTTAAGAATGAAATCGGCTGAGAATAATTCGGTTGAGAGGGAACAGAAAAACAGCCCACTTTCCTTGAATTCTATAAAAATATATCAAAAGAAAGATAATACTTGTGCTGCTCTAATAGAATATTTCTTATATGATAAAGAGTTACCTGATGAAATGAAATCTTTTAAAAAAGAAATTGATAACTATTATTATGATTTCGACGAAAAAATACTATGTAGGATAATAACCGATACAGATAAAAGAAATCAAACTTCCGTTATACCAGTTTTACCCCAAATTCTGGAAAAACCCGCTTTTGAATTTTTTCATTCTGAAGTAGGTGGTCATTTGGGAATAGATAAGACATTCCATAGATTAAAACAATACTTTTTCGTTACTTCAGCCTTAACAAAGTTAAAGAATTATGTTAATAATTGTGAAACCTGTAATTTAAGAAAAAATCCCCAAGTCTACCCGAATCCAACGATAGGAAAAACGCCTACGGCCCGGTTTCCATTTGACATAGTCTCTTTTGATTTATATGGTACAAGTGGAGGATTACCCACTTCTAATGAAGGACATACCTGTGTACTGTCAGTAATTGATCATTTTTCTGGTTTCACTTTTGCTAAACCATTAAAAAATCAAAGCGCCTATACAACGTCGAAAGCTCTCGCTAAAATATTCCTTAACTTCGGTATCCCTAATACAGTATTAAGCGATAACGGCCCTAATTTTGTAGCAAAAGTAACCAAGGATTTAATGTCTTTCCTTCAAATAAATAAATTGGTATCGACCCCCTATCATCCACAGGCCAATGGGAAAATCGAGAACAGACACAAACTATTTTCTAATATTTTAAGTATTTACACGAAAGAAAACCGCAGGGATTGGCATGATACCTTACCTTATTTAACAAATGTTATAAATACAGCTTACTCCCAGGTCATTCGCGATAACCCATTTTATATATTATTCGGACGAGACTTTAGAATCCCTTATAATGAAATTATAGAGTCACGACAATTTTATAATGATTCTCAAGATTATAAACAAGAATTTATCAATAGAATGAGGAAAACTTATAAGCTTGTAAAACAAGAAATAGAAAGATCAAAAAGAAAGCAAGAAGCAAAAAATATTCCTAATGTCAAAGGTAAACTCGATTTCCAAGTAGGAGATTGCGTTTACTTAAAGAACGAAAACAAATCGGACGGCAAGAAACTTTCGGACCGTTACCTAGGACCGTTAAGAATAATTAAAAGGTATGATAATAATGTTACATTTAAACTATTAAAACCAAAAACAGGAAAAATTTATAAAACCCATGTTAGTCGTATAAAAAGGGCAAAATTCACAGAAACATGGACCCCTCAACCTTCAACATCAAATACCTCGGAGGACGAAAATCAACCACCTCGCTCTAGATTAAGTGAGCTTAAACCTTTTAATTTCAAACAAGGATATTTTGAAAACAGTAGTGACGAAGAAAAATTTAATGAATTTCTAACCATGACAAATATGGTTACCCCCCCAAAAAGTACCCCCGTTACGCGGAGACGGAGGAATAGCGATTCCTCTTCCAGTGAAGAATCAGAAGAGTTGGACTATACAATTTCTCCACAAACGCAATTTTTCCCGGATCGAATTTCGACACCTTTTCCACCAAAACGTTTCCCCGATGATTTGGTACACCCTGTCACACCAATAGACAGACCCTTTT
>NW_027067024.1:0-15874 GCF_032884065.1 Artemia franciscana | reverse complement strand
GGTCACCTTTTCCATAAAAAAAGACCTTATATGCCTCAAGGACGTAAATTGCATCCCTTGCCTTGAGGGCTGCGTGGGGGGGGGGGGTGCTCTTGTTCTCAATGATATAATTTCTGTATCCTTTAAATACGCTGAAGAAAATGGCTGTCTATAAATTTTGACTGGATTTGTTTGGAGAAAAGATGGGCATGAGAGGGGTTGGTTGCCCCCCAATCACTTGACTATTAAAAAGGACATTAGTATCATTAATTCCCAACCGAATGAGCCCATTTTGAAGTTTATGTGATCACTCATTTGATACGAAATACCCTGGTCTAAAGAAAATACATTGTGTCCACGTCGCTCTTTACTACTCAACCCCTTGCTCTTTACGCTGAAGTTTTAATTTGTCCGATTTTTAAAGCACGAATCCTGAAACACAAAGCTCGTTTAATTTGAACAATAAGGAGCTGTTTTAAAAGTATCAATGAACTTTTGTGGGAAGAGCAAGGCGTTGAGAAGGAGGCAACACCCTCATATACGCAATAATTTCTGTTTGTTTCAAGTTTTAATGTTGCTCCTTACTTTCAGCTGAAAATACTTCTTCATTTATTCAATATACCATCCTCAGATTGGGCAAGCCTTGAGGACCTGCAAATCAAGGATCGGGGCAGATAAAACCGAAAAGGGGAATTGCGTTGAAGCGAATATCTGAGGCTTTAACAGGTTTAAACCCATACTGCCCACACACACAGTTTAGTCAACGAGATAAAGAGTGATTATTTTGATGTATGACAAAAATTGTTCTAATTTCATTTGCTCAGATTTGTGAAGTATTTTCGTAAGCTAGTCCTATTTTGTCTTTTTTCTGGAAAGACAAATTAACCAGCCTTTTTAAGACCTGATTGGTTTCAAAGCTACCAGTTTGAAATCTCTAGCAAATCCAAAGAGCAAAAAGCCTGATCGCCTGATTGGTTCTCCTTTCTGAAAATTTAAGTCAACACAAAAAATTTTTGATCACAAGATCATGTAGTTACTAGTAAATCCTCTCTTTTTCTGTGGTAATTCTCTCCCTGTCTTTCTCTTTCTAGTTTTGCCCAATAGAATAAATGTATATAATGCATGTAACAAGAAGCAGTGGCTATTGATACAGAATAAAAACTAAAACAGAACATGTCAGTAATAAAAGGCCCCGAAGCAGTCACTTTACTTTTAGTGCATACTAGCTGTTGGGCACTTCGTGCCCAATAGCCTAACACCTAGGTGTTGGGCACCCCAACACCTAGTTGGTGGGAGCACTTCGTGCCCACCCCCCAGGCCCCCCCCGCACGCGTAAGTCGTTACGCGCCATATTAGTTACGGGTCATTGTAGTTGTGTCCCTGTGTCCCACCTGTGAACATGGATATATATATATATATATATATATATATATATATATATATATATATATATATATATATATATATATATATATATATATATATATATATATATTATATATATATATATATATATATATATATATATATATATATATATATATATATATATATATATATATATATATATATATATATATATATATATATATATATTTGTATATATATATATATATATATATATTTATATATATATATATATATATATATACTAGCTGTTGGGGTGGCACTTCGCACCACCCCAACATCTAGTTGGTGGGGGCGCTTCGCGCCTCCCAAGCCCCCCCCCCCTCGCGTGCGTAAGTCGTTACGTGCCATATTAGTTACGTGCCATTGTAGTTGTGTCCCTGTGTCCCACCTGTGAATATAGATAGATATATATATATATATATATATATATATATATATATATATATATATATATACATATATATATATATATATATATATATATATATATATACTAGCTGTTGGGGTGGCGCTTCGCGCCACCCCAACACCTAGTTGGTGGGGGCGCTTCGCGCCCCCCCCCCAAGCCCCCCCGCGCGCGTAAGTCGTTACGCGCCATAATAGTTACGCGCCATTGTAGTTGTGTCCCTATGTCCCACCTGTGAATATAGATAGATATATATATATATATATATATATATATATATATATATATATATATATATATATATATATATATATATATATATATATATATATATATATATGGTTTTAACTACGTAAACTTGCGAATATACAACATTCTTTGCTGTCCCATTGTCTTTGCATATAAATAGATTGTCAGGTTTACCGACTCTTGAACATGCAACATATAATGGTCCATGGGAAAACAATCTGTATTCAGATCTATACCTCATGATTCTAATGATTGCCCGAGCTTTGTTGATGGTGATTGCTAATCGACCATTCCCTGTCCCGGTGTCCCGGTCGTCATTTACATCCCCCTGTTTCCCCCGGTGTACCCGTTGTAGTTGTGTCCCTGTGTCCCGGTCGTCATTTATATTCCCTGTGTCCCGGTCGTCATTTGTATCCCGGTGTCCCGGTCTGTATATACATTCGTTTTTTAGTTTTGTTTTTCTTTTTAGTTTTTTTGTCCCGGTTGTCATTTATATCCCCCTGTTTCCCCGGTGTCCCCTTTGTAGTTGTGTCCCTGTGTCCCGGTCGTCATTTATATTCCCTGTGTCCCGGTCGTCATTTGTATCCCGGTGTACCGGTCTGTATATACATTCGTTTTTTAGTTTTGTTTTTCTCCTTTATTTTTTTCCTTTTTTTTTCTTTTTTAGTTTATTTAGATTTTTAGATTTTTTAGTTTTTTTATTAGTTTTTAGTTTTTTTTTTTCTTTTTAGTTTTTTTGTAGTTTTTACCTTCTTTTTAGTTTTGTTAATTTTTTTTTTACTTATGTCCTGGTCGTCATTTATACTCCCTGTGTCCCGGTGCTTTGTTGATTGCTAATCGAACATTCCTTTTGTCCTGGTCGCTTTCTCTTTGAGTGTCGTCATTTATTTTAGCTTATTTTTCAGTTTTTTCCTTTTTTTTAGTTTTTTTTTATTTTTTATTGTTTTTAGTTTTTTACCTTTTTTTAGTTTTTTTAGTTTTTTTAGTTTTTTAGCTTTTTTACTTTTTTTATTAGTTTTTAGTTTTTTTTGTAGTTTTTGCCTTTTTTTAGTTTTTTCAGTTTTTTTTTAGTTTTTTATTGGTTTTTACCTTTATTTTAGCTTATTTTTCAGTTTTTTCCTTTTTTTTAGTTTTTTTTAGTTTTTAGTTTTTTTAGTTTTTTACCTTTTTTTAGTTTTTTTAGTTTTTTTTAGTTTTTTAGCTTTTTTATTTTTTTTATTAGTTTTTAGTTTTTTTTGTAGTTTTTGCCTTTTTTTAGTTTTTTTAGTTTTTTAGCTTTTTTATTAGTTTAGTTTTTTTTTGTAGTTTTTGCCTTTTTTTAGTTTTTTTAGTTTTTTAGCTTTTTTATTTTTTTTATTAGTTTTTAGTTTTTTTTGTAGTTTTTGCCTTTTTTTAGTTTTTTCAGTTTTGACGTCACCTGATCCAGTTTTTTCAGGTGACGTCACCTGACACATCCATCCACACATCCACAGACAGACAACTTATTTTTATATATATAGATATATATATATATATATATATATATATATATATATATATATATATATATATATATATATATATATATATATATATATATATATATATATATATATATATATATATGTATATATATATATGTTTTTAACTATGTAAAACTTGCAAATATACAACATTCTTCGATGTCCCATTGTCTGTGCATATAAATAGATTGTCGGGTTTACCGACTTTTGAACATGCAACATAAAATTCTCCATGGGAAAAACAATCCGTATTCAGATCTATACCTCATTATTCTAATGATTTCCCTTGAGCTTTGTTGATGGTGATTGCTAATCGAACATTCCCTGTGTCCCCGTCGTCATTTATATATCCCCCTGTGCCCCCGGCGTCCCCGTTGTAGTTGTGTCCCTGTGTCCCGGTCTTCATTTAAATTCACAGTATCCCGGCCGTCATTTGTGTCCCAGTGTCCCAGTCTGTAATTTCTCTTTGAGCGTCCCAGTCGTCATTTATATTCCTTGTGTCCCGGTGTCCCGGTCGTCATTTGTGTCCCGGTGTCCCGGTCTGTAATTTATCTTTGAGTGTCCCGGTCGTCATTTATATGTCCCAGTCGTTATTTGTGTCCCAGTGTCCCACTCTGTAATTTCTCTTTGAGTGTCCCGGTCGTCATTTATATTCCCTGTGTCTCAGTTTTTAGTTTTCTTTTTCTCCTTTATTTTTCAGTTTTTTTCCTTTTTTTAGTTTTTTCTTCTTTTTCAGCTTTTATTTTATTTTTTTCTTTTAGTTTTTTATTAGTTTTTAATTTTTTTTTCTTTTTAGTTTTTTCTATGGTTTTTACCTTTTTTAGTTTTTTTTAGTTTTTTACCTTTTTTCAGTTTTTTTTAGTTATTTAGCTTTTTTATTTTTTTTAGTATTTTCTTTTTAGTTTTTTTTTGTAGTTTTTACCTTTTTTAGTTTTTTTTTCTTCTTTTGTATTAATGCTAAAGCCAAGGTTCGAACCTGGAACCTCTCAGACCTAGAACCTGGAACATAACGCTTTACCAACTCAGCTAATTCGGCTTGAATACATTCGTTTTTGAATTGATATATGATGAAATAATTCAGACGTCATATGCGGACAGACAGACAGACACACAAACAAACAACTTATTTTTATATATATAGATGTTTTTAACTACGTAAAACTTGCGAATATACATACCTCATTATTCAAATGGTTGCCCTTGAGCTTTGTTGATGGTGATTGCTAATCGAACATTCCCTGTGTCCCCGTCATCATTTATATATCCCCTGTGCCCCCCGGAGTCCCCGTTGTAGTTGTATCCCTGTGTCCCGGTTGTCATTTATATTCCCTGTGTCCCGGTGTCCCGGTCGTCATTTGTCTCCCGGTGTGTAATTTCTCTTTGAACATTCCCTGTGTCCCGGTCGTCATTTATGTATCCCCCCTGTGCCCCCGGCGTTCCCGTTGTAGTTGTGTCCCGGTCGTCATTTATATTCCCTGTGTCTCAGTCGTGATTTGTGTCCCGGTGTCAGTCTGTAATTTCTCTTTGAGTGTCCCGGTCGTCATTTATACTCCCTGTGTCTCGGTGTCCCGGTCTGTAATTTCATCAGTTGACAAACATAACGTCAGTCAACAAACAACATCATGACGACATACAGCTCAATCCTTATAATGACGTCAGTCGACAAACATGACGTCAGTCGACACACAAACATGACGTCAGTTGACAGACACACAAACAAACAACTTATTTTTATATATATAGATTAAAACTGAAACAAGAATTAGCTTACTTTGGATAATCCTAGGAGAAGTTAGATGGCGTTAGTTTTTTGTATTTTCTGTTAGATCAACTTCAGTTTCGACTCTTATTGACTCCTATATCCTTATTTTGTTTGCGTTAACATATGTTCGTTTTAAGTTTGGTTTCACTCTTCATTTTAACTTCTATTGGTTTTAAGCTTCATATACTTACTATATTAATTTCTTCTTTTCTTTTTTTTTACAGAGAATTTTTTGTTTATATAATGTCTAAAACCACATAACCTTACATCGTCATTACCCGTTAAGCACTCAGTTTTCAAATTCGTTCTTCTAGAAATTTTTATTTCGTGATTGTTCTAGAATGAGACTTTTAATGAAAGTATTTAAGTAATGATACGCCTTAAGTATAAGTTAGGTTCCTTCAGATTTTTATAAAATATAAATTTGCCTATAAAATTCATCATTAAAAAATAAATACTGCTTGTCTTTATAACTTTTTTTTATGTAATGTATAAAATGGTTTTAAAATTAGAAGAGTTTAATACTCATCTTACAGGTACAAGAGGGCGTAAAATTTAGCTTTATTTTACTAATGTGAAAAAAGTCCCTAATTTTAATAAGTAGCCTAGGTTAAAATAAATTAGAGGATCGTGCCCAAACTTCATTTTGCCAAGTTGTTGCCGGACCGTAAATTAAAGAAAAGCAGTTTGATGTGATTGTCAAATAATAATCTGTAAGGGTATGACTAATAATATAAGTTTGACAACTGATTTATTTTATCAATTCCACGTCCATTTTTTCGATTGCACCACTGGAGGATGTGTTTATGCTTCTAATTGCTACTCGATGTAAGTGGGTTAGGTTTTTTTCTGGTATTTTTGTGGGCTAAGTTAAATTAGGTAAATAGATAGTTTTTTTTCCCGAAGTTGAATTCATACAGGAAAAAAGTTGGCTCCTAACGCAAAAAAGAAGTCGTGTCCATGTCAATTTACCCCCCACCCTAAAAGTAACCACCCCGAATTATCATTGATTTAAAAATCAACGATAATCTGAAATTGCCAAAGGCTTGGAGATTCATTATATTTGTTTAATCAATCTTATGTCTTCGATTTGGCCGTGTGCATTAGAGCAACTAGTTCCTTTGAAAACTTCGTAAGCAATAGCGCATTCGATGTCATTTCGATGACAGCTGCACTGGTCACTATCACAGAATCCCTTATAACGAAACTGAACGACGGTGAGAATTTTCTTTTGTGCCACTGGAAGATCCGTGAGGATAGGATACAGCATGCCGTTTTTAAATCTCCACCCCCAATTCTCAGGATCAAGGACAGGACTCAGAAGCCTAATCCAATTTCGTACATGAAGATAGGTTTGTAAACAGCGAAATTTCGCTCCTGCTGAAGTAGGAGGTAGATTTTGAAGATAAACGAAAGTTGTAGACGTTGCTACTTTCTCTTGAGAGATGTCGGTAACAGTCACGATTGTCAGTAGATTTTCCACCGTACATTATAGAAAATGCAACCTTTCCCGCAACGTTAATCTCTTCTTTCGAAAAAGAACTGATAGTACGTTAAGTATATTTAAAAAGTTGAATTTACCAAATGTAGATCAAATTAGAGATATGCAGATAGGCATTTTTGTTTTTCAATGCTTGAATAATTTAGGACCTGAAGTTTTTAGAATTTATTTTAAACATAATTCGTTTTACCATCAGTATTTTACCCGACATGGAAATGATCTGATTAATGAAGTAAGGAATACAACGCGATCGGGGCATGTGACAAGACACATAGGCACGACAATTTGGAATGCATTCCCAGAGTATATAAAGGAGTCAGAGAGTCTCCCACAGCTTAAGCACCGGTTAACAATGCATTTTTTGAATGATAAATGATCAGGATGGTGAAGGGTGCGTATTGAATGAGAGTGGGCTATCCAGAATTTTTCAGATCTGAGTAATTATTTGGAGTGGTGTATGTATATTTGTATGTGTATGTGTATGTATATATATATATATATATATATATATATATATATATATATATATATATATATATATATATATATATATTTATATATACTAGCTGTTGGGGTGGCGCTTCGCGCCACCCCAACACCTAGTTGGTGGGGGCGCTTCGCGCAACCCCCAAGCCCCCCCGCGCGCGTAAGTCGTTACGCGCCATAATAGTTACGCGCCATTGTAGTTGTGTCCCTATGTCCCACCTGTGAATATAGATAGATATATATATATATATATATATATATATATATATATATATATATATATATATATATATATATATATATATATATATATATATATATATATATATATATATATATATATATATCTATATATATAAAAATAAGTTGTCTGTCTGTGGATGTGTGGATCAGGTGACGTCACCTGAAAAAACTGGATCAGGTGACGTCAAAACTGAAAAAACTAAAAAAAGGCAAAAACTATAAAAAAAACTAAAAACTAATAAAAAAAATAAAAAGCTAAAAAACTAAAAAAACTAAAAAAAGGCAAAAACTACAAAAAAAAACTAAAAACTAATAAAAAAGCTAAAAAACTAAAAAAACTAAAAAAAGGCAAAAACTACAAAAAAAAACTAAAAACTAATAAAAAAAATAAAAAAGCTAAAAAACTAAAAAAACTAAAAAAACTAAAAAAAGGTAAAAAACTAAAAAAACTAAAAACTAAAAAAAACTAAAAAAAAAGGAAAAAACTGAAAAATAAGCTAAAATAAAGGTAAAAACCAATAAAAAACTAAAAAAAAAACTGAAAAAACTAAAAAAAGGCAAAAACTACAAAAAAAAACTAAAAACTAATAAAAAAAGTAAAAAAGCTAAAAAACTAAAAAAACTAAAAAAACTAAAAAAACTAAAAAAAGGTAAAAAACAAAAAAAATAAAAAATAAAAAAAAAACTAAAAAAAAGGAAAAAACTGAAAAATAAGCTAAAATAAAGGTAAAAACCAATAAAAAACTAAAAAGAAAAAAAGGAAAAAACTGAAAAAAATTTTCATCTAAAAAACTAAAAAAAACTAAAAAAGGTAAAAACTAAAAGAACTAAAAAAGAAAAAAATAAATGACGAAACTCAAAGAGAAAGCGACCAGGACAAAAGGAATGTTCGATTAGCAATCAACAAAGCACCGGGACACAGGGAGTATAAATGACGACCAGGACATAAGTAAAAAAAAAACTATCTATATATATAAAAATAAGTTGTCTGTGGATCTGTGGATCGTGGATCAGGTGACGTCACCTGAAAAAACTGGATCAGGTGACGTCAAAACTGAAAAAACTAAAAAAAGGCAAAAACTACAAAAAAAAACTAAAAACTAATAAAAAAAATAAAAAAGCTAAAAAACTAAAAAAACTAAAAAAAGGCAAAAACTACAAAAAAACTAAAAACTAATAAAAAAGCTAAAAAACTAAAAAAACTAAAAAAAAGGCAAAAACTACAAAAAAACTAAAAACTAAAAAAAAAATAAAAAAGCTAAAAACTAAAAAACTAAAAAAACTAAAAAAAGGTAAAAAACTAAAAAAACTAAAAACTAAAAAAAACTAAAAAAAGGAAAAAACTGAAAAATAAGCTAAAATAAAGGTAAAAACCAATAAAAAACTAAAAAAAAAACTGAAAAAACTAAAAAAAGGCAAAAACTACAAAAAAACTAAAAACTAATAAAAAAAAGTAAAAAACTAAAAAACTAAAAAAACTAAAACTAAAAAAAAAGGAAAAAACTGAAAAATAAGCTAACATAAAGGTAAAAACCAATAAAAAACTAAAAAGAAAAAAGGAAAAAACTAAAAAAAATTTTCATCTAAAAAACTAAAAAAAAATAAAAAAGGTAAAAACTAAAAGAACTAAAAAAGAAAAAAAATAAATGACGACACTCAAAGAGAAAGCGACCAGGACAAAAGGAATGTTCGATTAGCAATCAACAAATCACCGGGACACAGGGAGTAAAAATGACGACCAGGACATAAGTAAAAAAAAAAATTAACAAAACTAAAAAGAAGGTAAAAACTACAAAAAAACTAAAAAGAAAAAAAAACTAAAAACTAATAAAAAAACTAAAAAATCTAAAAAAAAAAAAAAAAACTAAAAACTAATAAAAAAACTAAAAATCTAAAAATCTAAATAAACTAAAAAAGAAAAAAAAAGGAAAAAAATAAAGGAGAAAAACAAAACTAAAAAACGAATGTATATACAGACCGGTACACCGGGATACAAATGACGACCGGGACACAGGGAATATAAATGACGACCGGGACACAGGGACACAACTACAACGGGGACACCGGGGGAAACAGGGGGATATAAATGACGACCGGGACAAAAAAACTAAAAAGAAAAAAAAACTAAAAACTAATAAAAAAACTAAAAAATCTAAAAATCTAAATAAGCTAAAAAAGAAAAAAAAAGGAAAAAAATAAAGGAGAAAAACAAAACTAAAAAACGAATGTATATACAGACCGGGACACCGGGATACAAATGACGACCGGGACACAGGGAATATAAATGACGACCGGGACACAGGGACACAACTACAACGGGGACACCGGGGGAAACAGGGGGATGTAAATGACGACCGGGACACCGGGACAGGGAATGGTCGATTAGCAATCACCATCAACAAAGCTCAAGGGCAATCATTAGAATCATGAGGTATAGATCTGAATACAGATTGTTTTCTCATGGACCATTATATGTTGCATGTTCAAGAGTCGGTAAACCTGACAATCTATTTATATGCAAAGACAATGGGACAGCAAAGAATGTTGTATATTCGCAAGTTTTACGTAGTTAAAACCATATATATATATATATATATATATATATATATATATATATATATATATATATATATATATATATATATATATATATATATATATATATATATATATATATATATATATATATATATCTATCTATATTCACAGGTGGGACATAGGGACACAACTACAATGGCGCGTAACTATTATGGCGCGTAACGACTTACGCGCGCGGGGGGGCTTGGGGGGGGCACGAAGCGCCCCCACCAACTAGGTGTTGGGGTGGCGCGAAGCGCCAAGGCAAAAACTACAAAAAAAAGAACTAAAAACGAAAAAAATAAATGACGACACTCAAAGAGAAAGCGACCAGGACAAAAGGAATGTTCGGTTAGCAATCAACAAAGCACCGGGACACAGGGAGTATAAATGACGACCAGGACATAAGTAAAAAAAAAAAAACTAACAAAACTAAAAAGAAGGTAAAAACTACAAAAAAACTAAAAGAAAAAAAAACTAAAAACTAATAAAAAAACTAAAAAATCTAAAAATCTAAATAAACTAAAAAAGAAAAAAAAAGGAAAAAAATAAAGGAGAAAAACAAAACTAAAAAACGAATGTATATACAGACCGGGACACCGGGATACAAATGACGACCGGGACACAGGGAATATAAAAGCAAAGAATGTTGTATATTCGCAAGTTTTACGTAGTTAAAACCATATATATATATATATATATATATATATATATATATATATATATATATATATATATATATATATATATATATATATATATATCTATCTATATTCACAGGTGGGACATAGGGACACAACTACAATGGCGCGTAACGACTTACGCGCGCGGGGGGGCTTGGGGGGGGGCGCGAAGCGCCCCCACCAACTAGGTGTTGGGGTGGCGCGAAGCGCCACCCCAACAGCTAGTATATATATATATATATATATATATATATATATATATATATATATATATATATATATATATATATATATATATATATATATATATATATATATATATGGTTTTAACTACGTAAAACTTGCGAATATACAACATTCTTTGCTGTCCCATTGTCTTTGCATATAAATAGATTGTCAGGTTTACCGACTCTTGAACATGCAACATATAATGGTCCATGGGAAAACAATCTGTATTCAGATCTATACCTCATGATTCTAATGATTGCCCTTGAGCTTTGTTGATGGTGATTGCTAATCGACCATTCCCTGTCCCGGTGTCCCGGTCGTCATTTATATCCCACTGTTTCCCCCGGTGTCCCCGTTGTAGTTGTGTCCCTGTGTCCCGGTCGTCATTTATATTCCCTGTGTCCCGGTCGTCATTTGTATCCCGGTGTCCCGGTCTGTATATACATTCGTTTTTTAGTTTTGTTTTTCTCCTTTTTTTTTCCTTTTTTTTCTTTTTTAGTTTATTTAGATTTTTAGATTTTTTAGTTTTTTTTATTAGTTTTTAGTTTTTTTTTCTTTTTATTTTTTTTGTAGTTTTTACCTTCTTTTTAGTTTTGTTAGTTTTTTTTTACTTATGTCCTGGTCGTCATTTATACTCCCTGTGTCCCGGTGCTTTGTTGATTGCTAATCGAACATTCCTTTTGTCCTGGTCGCTTTCTCTTTGAGTGTCGTCATTTATTTTTTTCTTTTTTAGTTCTTTTAGTTTTTACCTTTTTTAGTTTTTTTTAGTTTTTTAGATGAAAATTTTTTTTAGTTTTTTCCTTTTTTTCTTTTTAGTTTTTTATTGGTTTTTAACTTTATTTTAGCTTATTTTTCAGTTTTTTCCTTTTTTTTAGTTTTTTTTATTTTTTATTTTTTTTAGTTTTTTACCTTTTTTTAGTTTTTTTATTTTTTTTTAGTTTTTTAGCTTTTTTACTTTTTTTTATTAGTTTTTAGTTTTTTTGTAGTTTTTACCTTTTTTTAGTTTTTTCAGGTTTTTTTTTAGTTTTTTATTGGTTTTTACCTTTATTTTAGCTTATTTTTCAGTTTTTTTCTTTTTTTAGTTTTTTTTAGTTTTTAGTTTTTTAGTTTTTTACCTTTTTTTAGTTTTTTAGTTTTTTTAGTTTTTTAGCTTTTTTATTTTTTTATTAGTTTTTAGTTTTTTTTGTAGTTTTTGCCTTTTTTTAGTTTTTTTAGTTTTTTAGCTTTTTTATTAGTTTTTAGTTTTTTTTGTAGTTTTTGCCTTTTTTTAGTTTTTTTCTTTTTAGTTTTTTTGTAGTTTTTACCTTCTTTTTAGTTTTGTTAGTTTTTTTTTTTACTTATGTCCTGGTCGTCATTTATACTCCCTGTGTCCCGGTGCTTTGTTGATTGTTAATCGAACATTCCTTTTGTCCTGGTCGCTTTCTCTTTGAGTGTCGTCATTTATTTTTTTCTTTTTTAGTTCTTTTAGTTTTTACCTTTTTTAGTTTTTTTTAGTTTTTTAGATGAAAATTTTTTTTAGTTTTTTCCTTTTTTTCTTTTTAGTTTTTTATTGGTTTTTACCTTTATTTTAGCTTATTTTTCAGTTTTTTCCTTTTTTTTAGTTTTTTTTTATTTTTTATTTTTTTTAGTTTTTTACCTTTTTTTAGTTTTTTAGTTTTTTTAGTTTTTTAGCTTTTTTACTTTTTTTATTTGTTTTTAGTTTTTTTTGTAGTTTTTGCCTTTTTTTAGTTTTTTCAGTTTTTTTTTTTAGTTTTTTATTGGTTTTTACCTTTATTTTAGCTTATTTTTCAGTTTTTTCCTTTTTTTTAGTTTTTTTAGTTTTTAGTTTTTTTAGTTTTTTACCTTTTTTTAGTTTTTTTAGTTTTTTAGCTTTTTTATTTTTTTATTAGTTTTTAGTTTTTTTTGTAGTTTTTGCCTTTTTTTAGTTTTTTTAGTTTTTTAGCTTTTTTATTAGTTTTTAGTTTTTTTTGTAGTTTTTGCCTTTTTTTAGTTTTTTTAGTTTTTTAGCTTTTTTATTTTTTTTATTAGTTTTTAGTTTTTTTTGTAGTTTTTGCCTTTTTTTAGTTTTTTCAGTTTTGACGTCACCTGATCCAGTTTTTTCAGGTGACGTCACCTGATCCACCGATCCACAGATCCACACACAGACAACTTATTTATATATATATATATATATATATATATATATATATATATATATATATATATATATATATATATATATATATATATATATATATATATATATATATATATATATATATATATATATATATATATATATATATATATATATATATATATATATATATATATATATATATATATATATATATATATATATGCTAAAATCATCAATAACAAATCATCGAGTAATGTATGTATATTTGTATGTGTATGTGTATGTGTATGTACATGTATATGTATATGTATTTATGTATGTATATGTGTATGTATATGAATATATATTTATTATATATGTATGTGTGTGTGTGTATGTGTGTATATGTTCATATATACACTTTTTTTTCTTCTTTTTTTTGTGTATTTAATGAGTTAGTATTATTGATGATTAAAGTAACATGACTGTAGTCGCTATTACTGGCCAGAACGGCCTTTTTGTGACTAATTGATATGTATACGATATTGAAAAAGTTTGTGATACCTTGGATGTGAAGGAAGATTTGTTTAGTGAGGAAAAATTAGCGACAGTACTAAAAGGATTAAAAAACAATAAGGCCCCAGGTGCTGATAGTATGATTAATGAGTTTCTTAAATATGGTGGCTCTGAGGTTAGGAATAAGCTACTGAAGATTATGAACATGATTTTTGAAAAAGGGGAAGTACCCAATGATTTTAGGAAAACCTTAATTAAACCACTGTATAAGAAAGGTGACAAGAGTGAGTGTCGTAATTATCGAGGCATTAGTCTGGTCTCTGTAGGTAGCAAATTACTGAGTAAAATGATACTTTTTAGACTGAGACATTCTGTAGACAAAGTTTTAAGGGAAGAACAATGCGGTTTTAGAAAAGGTAGAGGATGTGTCGACCATGATTTCAATCTTAGGTTAATAATTGAGAAGTCCCTTCGTTGTCAAACACCTTTGGTCCTCAGTTTTATCGATTATGAGCAAGCTTTCGATTCTGTTGATAGAAGAGCGTTAACAAAGGTCTTATCGTTATATGGTATACCAGAAAAATACATTAAAGTGATTTCCGTTATATACGAGAATAATACTGCTGCGGTTAAGGTAAGAAATGAGGTTAGCAACTGGTTTTGTATTAAATCAGGAGTTAAGCAGGGTTGTGTTCTATCCCCCTTTATATGGATCATTTTGATGGACTTCGTCTTAAGGAGCACAGAAAAGGCAATTGGAGACCATGGAATCAAATGGGGAGGAAGAACGCTCCTGGACTTAGATTTTGCTGATGATTTAAGCATATTAGATGAAAGTGTGAGCAAAATGAATGAATTTTTAGATGTTTTACGAGTTCAGGGTGCTAAAATAGGCTTGAAAATCAATGTTCAGAAGACTTAGTCACTAAGGCTAGGAATAAGTGAAGATGAACAGGTGACATTATGTAACGAAAAGATTGATCAGGTTAGGAGCTTCAGTTACCTTGGTAGTATTATTAGTAAAGATGGTGGGAGCAGTGAAGATGTTAAAAGTAGAATAGCTAAGGCTCAGGGTGTTTTTTTTTTCACAGTTAAAAAAAGTTTGGAAGAATATGAAGATAAGTCTGCAAACCAAGATTAGAATATTGGAAGCTACATTGATGACAGTGGTCAAATATGACTCTGAAACATGGGCACTCCAAAAAGCAGATGAAAATTTACTAGATGTATTCCAGAGAAATTGCCTACGGATTGTTCTGGGTACCCGGCTGACTGACCGTATTTCAAACAGTAGGTTGTACGAAAAGTGTGGTTCAATCCCGCTTTCTGGGGCTATAATGAAAGAAAGGCTGAGATGGCTAGGCCACGTTCTACGGATGAAGGATTACAGATTACCGAAGTTTGTCCTTTTCGGCCAACCGTCTGAGGCTACACGGAAAGCAGGTCGTCCTTGTCTGGGTTGGGAGGATGTCATAAATAAAGATTTAAAGGAAATGGGAACTTCCTGGGAGGGTGTAAAGAGGGAGGCTTTAAATAGATTAGGTTGGAGGAGGAGCGTACGTAGCTGTGTTGGCCTCAGGCGGCTTGGTGCTGCAGTGAGTTTGTAGTAGTAGTATTAGTAGTTTTAAACAAAAATTTACCTACCTACCTACCTTCTTTCGAAACAATAATTCTAGAAAATGTAGATGCATTTTCCCTAAGTTTCTCGTCGTCTCAGCCGCTTTAGCGCAATCCGTTCGCCAAGTCCATGTAGACGGGAAGTTGTGCTGCAGCCAAGAATTGCGTGAGCAAAAGGAAGCAGTCTGCAGGTTTCAGTCCCAATCTCCTTAATAGCAACTTCGATTTCCTAAGTAGCACCTAAAGTGGTTGGCTTAGGCCCACTGTACAGGTAGACCTTGTGGTGATCCGGAATACAATGATAAAGTAACAACATCAATAATTCGGTATCGTCACCGATTATAGGGTGTCCCAAGTCTACGAAAACTTAACTGCCGTAAGCACAACAAGCAAGCCAGCATCAGCTTTAGCTTGGATGGCTCTCAGCCCTTTGCCTTGTAAATAATCAGACAGCATATTGACGAGACGGACTTAATTCTTTTTTCACGAAAGAAATTTCTCTTTTTTTGTGGCCAGTCTCATTTCTGGGCTAAACAGTACTTCCCATCTAGTGACACGGTTTCGCTTAAGATGAGTCGTATCTTTTGTCTAAGCGGCGATGTCGTAACCATCAAAGA
>NW_027067023.1:0-15885 GCF_032884065.1 Artemia franciscana | reverse complement strand
ACCCTCGAAAACTAAAACTTTTGAAATAGGAAAAGAGCCTTTAATCACATTCTTTACCATGTGCAATCATAAAATAGTCTAATATCTTCATTTTTTCAACATACGTAGCTATTACCCTCGAAAACTAAAACTTTTGAAATAGGAAAAGAGCCTTTAATCACATTCTTTACCATGTGCAATCATAAAATAGTCTAATATCTTCATTTTTTCAACATACGTAGCTATTACCCTCGAAAACTAAAACTTTTGAAATAGGAAAAGAGCCTTTAATCACATTCTTTACCATGTGCAATCATAAAATAGTCTAATATCTTCATTTTTTCAACATACGTAGCTATTACCCTCGAAAACTAAAACTTTTGAAATAGGAAAAGAGCCTTTAATCACATTCTTTACCATGTGCAATCATAAAATAGTCTAATATCTTCATTTTTTCAACATACGTAGCTATTACCCTCGAAAACTAAAACTTTTGAAATAGGAAAAGAGCCTTTAATCACATTCTTTACCATGTGCAATCATAAAATAGTCTAATATCTTCATTTTTTCAACATACGTAGCTATTACCCTCGAAAACTAAAACTTTTGAAATAGGAAAAGAGCCTTTAATCACATTCTTTACCATGTGCAATCATAAAATAGTCTAATATCTTCATTTTTTCAACATACGTAGCTATTACCCTCGAAAACTAAAACTTTTGAAATAGGAAAAGAGCCTTTAATCACATTCTTTACCATGTGCAATCATAAAATAGTCTAATATCTTCATTTTTTCAACATACGTAGCTATTACCCTCGAAAACTAAAACTTTTGAAATAGGAAAAGAGCCTTTAATCACATTCTTTACCATGTGCAATCATAAAATAGTCTAATATCTTCATTTTTTCAACATACGTAGCTATTACCCTCGAAAACTAAAACTTTTGAAATAGGAAAAGAGCCTTTAATCACATTCTTTACCATGTGCAATCATAAAATAGTCTAATATCTTCATTTTTTCAACATACGTAGCTATTACCCTCGAAAACTAAAACTTTTGAAATAGGAAAAGAGCCTTTAATCACATTCTTTACCATGTGCAATCATAAAATAGTCTAATATCTTCATTTTTTCAACATACGTAGCTATTACCCTCGAAAACTAAAACTTTTGAAATAGGAAAAGAGCCTTTAATCACATTCTTTACCATGTGCAATCATAAAATAGTCTAATATCTTCATTTTTTCAACATACGTAGCTATTACCCTCGAAAACTAAAACTTTTGAAATAGGAAAAGAGCCTTTAATCACATTCTTTACCATGTGCAATCATAAAATAGTCTAATATCTTCATTTTTTCAACATACGTAGCTATTACCCTCGAAAACTAAAACTTTTGAAATAGAAAAGAGCCTTTAATCACATTCTTTACCATGTGCAATCATAAAATAGTCTAATATCTTCATTTTTTCAACATACGTAGCTATTACCCTCGAAAACTAAAACTTTTGAAATAGGAAAAGAGCCTTTAATCACATTCTTTACCATGTGCAATCATAAAATAGTCTAATATCTTCATTTTTTCAACATAGTAGCTATTACCCTCGAAAACTAAAACTTTTGAAATAGGAAAAGAGCCTTTAATCACATTCTTTACCATGTGCAATCATAAAATAGTCTAATATCTTCATTTTTTCAACATACGTAGCTATTACCCTCGAAAACTAAAACTTTTGAAATAGGAAAAGAGCCTTTAATCACATTCTTTACCATGTGCAATCATAAAATAGTCTAATATCTTCATTTTTTCAACATACGTAGCTATTACCCTCGAAAACTAAAACTTTTGAAATAGGAAAAGAGCCTTTAATCACATTCTTTACCATTTGCAATCATAAAATAGTCTAATATCTTCATTTTTTCAACATACGTAGCTATTACCCTCGAAAACTAAAACTTTTGAAATAGGAAAAGAGCCTTTAATCACATTCTTTACCATGTGCAATCATAAAATAGTCTAATATCTTCATTTTTTCAACATACGTAGCTATTACCCTCGAAAACTAAAACTTTTGAAATAGGAAAAGAGCCTTTAATCACATTCTTTACCATGTGCAATCATAAAATAGTCTAATATCTTCATTTTTTCAACATACGTAGCTATTACCCTCGAAAACTAAAACTTTTGAAATAGGAAAAGAGCCTTTAATCACATTCTTTACCATGTGCAATCATAAAATAGTCTAATATCTTCATTTTTTCAAACGTAGCTATTACCCTCGAAAACTAAAACTTTTGAAATAGGAAAAGAGCCTTTAATCACATTCTTTACCATGTGCAATCATAAAATAGTCTAATATCTTCATTTTTTCAACATACGTAGCTATTACCCTCGAAAACTAAAACTTTTGAAATAGGAAAAGAGCCTTTAATCACATTCTTTACCATGTGCAATCATAAAATAGTCTAATATCTTCATTTTTTCAACATACGTAGCTATTACCCTCGAAAACTAAAACTTTTGAAATAGGAAAAGAGCCTTTAATCACATTCTTTACCATGTGCAATCATAAAATAGTCTAATATCTTCATTTTTTCAACATACGTAGCTATTACCCTCGAAAACTAAAACTTTTGAAATAGGAAAAGAGCCTTTAATCACATTCTTTACCATGTGCAATCATAAAATAGTCTAATATCTTCATTTTTTCAACATACGTAGCTATTACCCTCGAAAACTAAAACTTTTGAAATAGGAAAAGAGCCTTTAATCACATTCTTTACCATGTGCAATCATAAAATAGTCTAATATCTTCATTTTTTCAACATACGTAGCTATTACCCTCGAAAACTAAAACTTTTGAAATAGGAAAAGAGCCTTTAATCACATTCTTTACCATGTGCAATCATAAAATAGTCTAATATCTTCATTTTTTCAACATACGTAGCTATTACCCTCGAAAACTAAAACTTTTGAAATAGGAAAAGAGCCTTTAATCACATTCTTTACCATTTGCAATCATAAAATAGTCTAATATCTTCATTTTTTCAACATACGTAGCTATTACCCTCGAAAACTAAAACTTTTGAAATAGGAAAAGAGCCTTTAATCACATTCTTTACCATTTGCAATCATAAAATAGTCTAATATCTTCATTTTTTCAACATACGTAGCTATTACCCTCGAAAACTAAAACTTTTGAAATAGGAAAAGAGCCTTTAATCACATTCTTTACCATGTGCAATCATAAAATAGTCTAATATCTTCATTTTTTCAACATACGTAGCTATTACCCTCGAAAACTAAAACTTTTGAAATAGGAAAAGAGCCTTTAATCACATTCTTTACCATGTGCAATCATAAAATAGTCTAATATCTTCATTTTTTCAACATACGTAGCTATTACCCTCGAAAACTAAAACTTTTGAAATAGGAAAAGAGCCTTTAATCACATTCTTTACCATGTGCAATCATAAAATAGTCTAATATCTTCATTTTTTCAACATACGTAGCTATTACCCTCGAAAACTAAAACTTTTGAAATAGGAAAAGAGCCTTTAATCACATTCTTTACCATGTGCAATCATAAAATAGTCTAATATCTTCATTTTTTCAACATACGTAGCTATTACCCTCGAAAACTAAAACTTTTGAAATAGGAAAAGAGCCTTTAATCACATTCTTTACCATGTGCAATCATAAAATAGTCTAATATCTTCATTTTTTCAACATACGTAGCTATTACCCTCGAAAACTAAAACTTTTGAAATAGGAAAAGAGCCTTTAATCACATTCTTTACCATGTGCAATCATAAAATAGTCTAATATCTTCATTTTTTCAACATACGTAGCTATTACCCTCGAAAACTAAAACTTTTGAAATAGGAAAAGAGCCTTTAATCACATTCTTTACCATGTACAATCATAAAATAGTCTAATATCTTCATTTTTTCAACATACGTAGCTATTACCCTCGAAAACTAAAACTTTTGAAATAGGAAAAGAGCCTTTAATCACATTCTTTACCATGTGCAATCATAAAATAGTCTAATATCTTCATTTTTTCAACATACGTAGCTATTACCCTCGAAAACTAAAACTTTTGAAATAGGAAAAGAGCCTTTAATCACATTCTTTACCATGTGCAATCATAAAATTGTCTAATATCTTCATTTTTTCAACATACGTAGCTATTACCCTCGAAAACTAAAACTTTTGAAATAGGAAAAGAGCCTTTAATCACATTCTTTACCATGTGCAATCATAAAATAGTCTAATATCTTCATTTTTTCCACTTACATAGCTATTACCCTCGAAAACTAAAACTTTTGAAATAGGAAAAGAGCCTTTAATCACATTCTTTACCATGTGCAATCATAAAATAGTCTAATATCTTCATTTTTTCAACAGACGTAGCTATTACCCTCGAAAACTAAAACTTTTGAAATAGGAAAAGAGCCTTTAATCACATTCTTTACCATGTGCAATCATAAAATAGTCTAATATCTTCATTTTTTCAACAGACGTAGCTATTACCCTCGAAAACTAAAACTTTTGAAATAGGAAAAGAGCCTTTAATCACATTCTTTACCATTTGCAATCATAAAATAGTCTAATATCTTCATTTTTTCAACATACGTAGCTATTACCCTCGAAAACTAAAACTTTTGAATAGAAAAGAGCCTTTAATCACATTCTTTACCATGTGCAATCATAAAATAGTCTAATATCTTCATTTTTTCCACATACTAGCTATTACCCTCGAAAACTAAAACTTTTGAAATAGGAAAAGAGCCTTTAATCACATTCTTTACCATGTGCAATTATAAAATAGTCTAATATCTTAATTTTTTCCACATACGTAGCTATTACCCTCGAAAACTAAAACTTTTGAAATAGGAAAAGAGCCTTTAATCACATTCTTTACCATGTGCAATCATAAAATTGTCTATTATCTTCATTTTTTCAACATACGTAGCTATTACCCTCGAAAACTAAAACTTTTGAAATAGGAAAAGAGCCTTTAATCACATTCTTTACCATGTGCAATCATGAAATTGTCTAATATCTTCATTTTTTCAACATACGTAGCTATTACCCTCGAAAACTAAAACTTTTGAAATAGGAAAAGAGCCTTTAATCACATTCTTTACCATGTGCAATCATAAAATAGTCTAATAGCTTCATTTTTTCAACATACGTAGCTATTACCCTCGAAAACTAAAACTTTTGAAATAGGAAAAGAGCCTTTAATCACATTCTTTACCATGTGCAATCATAAAATTGTCTAATATCTTCATTTTTTCAACATACGTAGCTATTACCCTCGAAAACTAAAACTTTTGAAATAGAAGAGAGCCTTTAATCACATTTTTTACCATGTGCAATCATAAAATAGTCTAATATCTTCATTTTTTCAACATACGTAGCTATTACCCTCGAAAACTAAAACTTTTGAAATAGGAAAAGAGCCTTTAATCACATTCTTTACCATGTACAATCATAAAATTGTCTAATATCTTCATTTTTTTCAACATACGTAGCTATTACCCTCGAAAACTAAAACTTTTGAAATAGGAAAAGAGCCTTTAATCACATTCTTTACCATGTGCAATCATAAAATAGTCTAATATCTTCATTTTTTCCACAGACATAGCTATTACCCTCGAAAACTAAAACTTTTGAAATAGGAAAAGAGCCTTTAATCACATTCTTTACCATGTGCAATCATAAAATAGTCTAATATCTTCATTTTTTCAACATACGTAGCTATTACCCTCGAAAACTAAAACTTTTGAAATAGGAAAAGAGCCTTTAATCACATTCTTTACCATGTGCAATCATAAAATAGTCTAATATCTTCATTTTTTCCACAGACTAGCTATTACCCTCGAAAACTAAAACTTTTGAAATAGGAAAAGAGCCTTTAATCACATTCTTTACCATGTGCAATCATAAAATAGTCTAATATCTTCATTTTTTCAACATACGTAGCTATTACCCTCGAAAACTAAAACTTTTGAAATAGGAAAAGAGCCTTTAATCACATTCTTTACCATGTGCAATCATAAAATAGTCTAATATCTTCATTTTTTCAACAGACGTAGCTATTACCCTCGAAAACTAAAACTTTTGAAATAGGAAAAGAGCCTTTAATCACATTCTTTACCATTTGCAATCATAAAATAGTCTAATATCTTCATTTTTTCAACATACGTAGCTATTACCCTCGAAAACTAAAACTTTTGACATAGGAAAAGAGCCTTTAATCACATTCTTTACCATTTGCAATCATAAAATAGTCTAATATCTTCATTTTTTCAACATACGTAGCTATTACCCTCGAAAACTAAAACTTTTGAAATAGGAAAAGAGCCTTTAATCACATTCTTTACCATGTGCAATCATAAAATAGTCTAATATCTTCATTTTTTCAACATACGTAGCTATTACCCTCGAAAACTAAAACTTTTGAAATAGGAAAAGAGCCTTTAATCACATTCTTTACCATGTGCAATCATAAAATAGTCTAATATCTTCATTTTTTCAACATACGTAGCTATTACCCTCGAAAACTAAAACTTTTGAAATAGGAAAAGAGCCTTTAATCACATTCTTTACCATGTGCAATCATAAAATAGTCTAATATCTTCATTTTTTCAACATACGTAGCTATTACCCTCGAAAACTAAAACTTTTGAAATAGGAAAAGAGCCTTTAATCACATTCTTTACCATGTGCAATCATAAAATAGTCTAATATCTTCATTTTTTCAACATACGTAGCTATTACCCTCGAAAACTAAAACTTTTGAAATAGGAAAAGAGCCTTTAATCACATTCTTTACCATGTGCAATCATAAAATAGTCTAATATCTTCATTTTTTCAACATACGTAGCTATTACCCTCGAAAACTAAAACTTTTGAAATAGGAAAAGAGCCTTTAATCACATTCTTTACCATGTGCAATCATAAAATAGTCTAATATCTTCATTTTTTCAACATACGTAGCTATTACCCTCGAAAACTAAAACTTTTGAAATAGGAAAAGAGCCTTTAATCACATTCTTTACCATGTGCAATCATAAAATAGTCTAATATCTTCATTTTTTCAACAGACGTAGCTATTACCCTCGAAAACTAAAACTTTTGAAATAGGAAAAGAGCCTTTAATCACATTCTTTACCATGTGCAATCATAAAATAGTCTAATATCTTCATTTTTTCAACAGACGTAGCTATTACCCTCGAAAACTAAAACTTTTGAAATAGGAAAAGAGCCTTTAATCACATTCTTTACCATTGCAATCATAAAATAGTCTAATATCTTCATTTTTTCAACATACGTAGCTATTACCCTCGAAAACTAAAACTTTTGAAATAGGAAAAGAGCCTTTAATCACATTCTTTACCATGTGCAATCATAAAATAGTCTAATATCTTCATTTTTTCAACATACGTAGCTATTACCCTCGAAAACTAAAACTTTTGAAATAGGAAAAGAGCCTTTAATCACATTCTTTACCATGTGCAATCATAAAATAGTCTAATATCTTCATTTTTTCAACATACGTAGCTATTACCCTCGAAAACTAAAACTTTTGAAATAGGAAAAGAGCCTTTAATCACATTCTTTACCATGTGCAATCATAAAATAGTCTAATATCTTCATTTTTTCAACATACGTAGCTATTACCCTCGAAAACTAAAACTTTTGAAATAGGAAAAGAGCCTTTAATCACATTCTTTACCATGTGCAATCATAAAATAGTCTAATATCTTCATTTTTTCAACATACGTAGCTATTACCCTCGAAAACTAAAACTTTTGAAATAGGAAAAGAGCCTTTAATCACATTCTTTACCATGTGCAATCATAAAATAGTCTAATATCTTCATTTTTTCAACATACGTAGCTATTACCCTCGAAAACTAAAACTTTTGAAATAGGAAAAGAGCCTTTAATCACATTCTTTACCATGTGCAATCATAAAATAGTCTAATATCTTCATTTTTTCAACATACGTAGCTATTACCCTCGAAAACTAAAACTTTTGAAATAGGAAAAGAGCCTTTAATCACATTCTTTACCATGTGCAATCATAAAATAGTCTAATATCTTCATTTTTTCAACATACGTAGCTATTACCCTCGAAAACTAAAACTTTTGAAATAGGAAAAGAGCCTTTAATCACATTCTTTACCATGTGCAATCATAAAATAGTCTAATATCTTCATTTTTTCAACATACGTAGCTATTACCCTCGAAAACTAAAACTTTTGAAATAGGAAAAGAGCCTTTAATCACATTCTTTACCATTGCAATCATAAAATAGTCTAATATCTTCATTTTTTCAACATACGTAGCTATTACCCTCGAAAACTAAAACTTTTGAAATAGGAAAAGAGCCTTTAATCACATTCTTTACCATGTGCAATCATAAAATAGTCTAATATCTTCATTTTTTCAACATACGTAGCTATTACCCTCGAAAACTAAAACTTTTGAAATAGGAAAAGAGCCTTTAATCACATTCTTTACCATTTGCAATCATAAAATAGTCTAATATCTTCATTTTTTCAACATACGTAGCTATTACCCTCGAAAACTAAAACTTTTGAAATAGGAAAAGAGCCTTTAATCACATTCTTTACCATGTGCAATCATAAAATAGTCTAATATCTTCATTTTTTCAACATACGTAGCTATTACCCTCGAAAACTAAAACTTTTGAAATAGGAAAAGAGCCTTTAATCACATTCTTTACCATTGCAATCATAAAATAGTCTAATATCTTCATTTTTTCAACATACGTAGCTATTACCCTCGAAAACTAAAACTTTTGAAATAGGAAAAGAGCCTTTAATCACATTCTTTACCATGTGCAATCATAAAATAGTCTAATATCTTCATTTTTTCAACATACGTAGCTATTACCCTCGAAAACTAAAACTTTTGAAATAGGAAAAGAGCCTTTAATCACATTCTTTACCATGTGCAATCATAAAATAGTCTAATATCTTCATTTTTTCAACATACGTAGCTATTACCCTCGAAAACTAAAACTTTTGAAATAGGAAAAGAGCCTTTAATCACATTCTTTACCATGTGCAATCATAAAATAGTCTAATATCTTCATTTTTTCAACATACGTAGCTATTACCCTCGAAAACTAAAACTTTTGAAATAGGAAAAGAGCCTTTAATCACATTCTTTACCATGTGCAATCATAAAATAGTCTAATATCTTCATTTTTTCAACATACGTAGCTATTACCCTCGAAAACTAAAACTTTTGAAATAGGAAAAGAGCCTTTAATCACATTCTTTACCATGTGCAATCATAAAATAGTCTAATATCTTCATTTTTTCAACATACGTAGCTATTACCCTCGAAAACTAAAACTTTTGAAATAGGAAAAGAGCCTTTAATCACATTCTTTACCATGTGCAATCATAAAATAGTCTAATATCTTCATTTTTTCAACATACGTAGCTATTACCCTCGAAAACTAAAACTTTTGAAATAGGAAAAGAGCCTTTAATCACATTCTTTACCATTGCAATCATAAAATAGTCTAATATCTTCATTTTTTCAACATACGTAGCTATTACCCTCGAAAACTAAAACTTTTGAAATAGGAAAAGAGCCTTTAATCACATTCTTTACCATGTGCAATCATAAAATAGTCTAATATCTTCATTTTTTCAACATACGTAGCTATTACCCTCGAAAACTAAAACTTTTGAAATAGGAAAAGAGCCTTTAATCACATTCTTTACCATTGCAATCATAAAATAGTCTAATATCTTCATTTTTTCAACATACGTAGCTATTACCCTCGAAAACTAAAACTTTTGAAATAGGAAAAGAGCCTTTAATCACATTCTTTACCATGTGCAATCATAAAATAGTCTAATATCTTCATTTTTTCAACATACGTAGCTATTACCCTCGAAAACTAAAACTTTTGAAATAGGAAAAGAGCCTTTAATCACATTCTTTACCATGTGCAATCATAAAATAGTCTAATATCTTCATTTTTTCAACATACGTAGCTATTACCCTCGAAAACTAAAACTTTTGAAATAGGAAAAGAGCCTTTAATCACATTCTTTACCATTTGCAATCATAAAATAGTCTAATATCTTCATTTTTTCAACATACGTAGCTATTACCCTCGAAAACTAAAACTTTTGAAATAGGAAAAGAGCCTTTAATCACATTCTTTACCATGTGCAATCATAAAATAGTCTAATATCTTCATTTTTTCAACATACGTAGCTATTACCCTCGAAAACTAAAACTTTTGAAATAGGAAAAGAGCCTTTAATCACATTCTTTACCATGTGCAATCATAAAATAGTCTAATATCTTCATTTTTTCAACATACGTAGCTATTACCCTCGAAAACTAAAACTTTTGAAATAGGAAAAGAGCCTTTAATCACATTCTTTACCATGTGCAATCATAAAATAGTCTAATATCTTCATTTTTTCAACATACGTAGCTATTACCCTCGAAAACTAAAACTTTTGAAATAGGAAAAGAGCCTTTAATCACATTCTTTACCATGTGCAATCATAAAATAGTCTAATATCTTCATTTTTTCAACATACGTAGCTATTACCCTCGAAAACTAAAACTTTTGAAATAGGAAAAGAGCCTTTAATCACATTCTTTACCATGTGCAATCATAAAATAGTCTAATATCTTCATTTTTTCAACATACGTAGCTATTACCCTCGAAAACTAAAACTTTTGAAATAGGAAAAGAGCCTTTAATCACATTCTTTACCATGTGCAATCATAAAATAGTCTAATATCTTCATTTTTTCAACATACGTAGCTATTACCCTCGAAAACTAAAACTTTTGAAATAGGAAAAGAGCCTTTAATCACATTCTTTACCATGTGCAATCATAAAATAGTCTAATATCTTCATTTTTTCAACAGACGTAGCTATTACCCTCGAAAACTAAAACTTTTGAAATAGGAAAAGAGCCTTTAATCACATTCTTTACCATGTGCAATCATAAAATAGTCTAATATCTTCATTTTTTCAACAGACGTAGCTATTACCCTCGAAAACTAAAACTTTTGAAATAGGAAAAGAGCCTTTAATCACATTCTTTACCATGTGCAATCATAAAATAGTCTAATATCTTCATTTTTTCAACAGACGTAGCTATTACCCTCGAAAACTAAAACTTTTGAAATAGGAAAAGAGCCTTTAATCACATTCTTTACCATGTGCAATCATAAAATAGTCTAATATCTTCATTTTTTCCACATACGTAGCTATTACCCTCGAAAACTAAAACTTTTGAAATAGGAAAAGAGCCTTTAATCACATTCTTTACCATGTGCAATCATAAAATAGTCTAATATCTTCATTTTTTCAACATACGTAGCTATTACCCTCGAAAACTAAAACTTTTGAAATAGGAAAAGAGCCTTTAATCACATTCTTTACCATTGCAATCATAAAATAGTCTAATATCTTCATTTTTTCAACATACGTAGCTATTACCCTCGAAAACTAAAACTTTTGAAATAGGAAAAGAGCCTTTAATCACATTCTTTACCATGTGCAATCATAAAATAGTCTAATATCTTCATTTTTTCAACATACGTAGCTATTACCCTCGAAAACTAAAACTTTTGAAATAGGAAAAGAGCCTTTAATCACATTCTTTACCATGTGCAATCATAAAATAGTCTAATATCTTCATTTTTTCAACATACGTAGCTATTACCCTCGAAAACTAAAACTTTTGAAATAGGAAAAGAGCCTTTAATCACATTCTTTACCATGTGCAATCATAAAATAGTCTAATATCTTCATTTTTTCAACATACGTAGCTATTACCCTCGAAAACTAAAACTTTTGAAATAGGAAAAGAGCCTTTAATCACATTCTTTACCATGTGCAATCATAAAATTGTCTAATATCTTCATTTTTTCAACATACGTAGCTATTACCCTCGAAAACTAAAACTTTTGAAATAGGAAAAGAGCCTTTAATCACATTCTTTACCATGTGCAATCATAAAATAGTCTAATATCTTCATTTTTTCAACATACGTAGCTATTACCCTCGAAAACTAAAACTTTTGAAATAGGAAAAGAGCCTTTAATCACATTCTTTACCATGTGCAATCATAAAATAGTCTAATATCTTCATTTTTTCAACATACGTAGCTATTACCCTCGAAAACTAAAACTTTTGAAATAGGAAAAGAGCCTTTAATCACATTCTTTACCATGTACAATCATAAAATAGTCTAATATCTTCATTTTTTCAACAGACGTAGCTATTACCCTCGAAAACTAAAACTTTTGAAATAGGAAAAGAGCCTTTAATCACATTCTTTACCATGTGCAATCATAAAATAGTCTAATATCTTCATTTTTTCAACAGACGTAGCTATTACCCTCGAAAACTAAAACTTTTGAAATAGGAAAAGAGCCTTTAATCACATTCTTTACCATTTGCAATCATAAAATAGTCTAATATCTTCATTTTTTCAACATACGTAGCTATTACCCTCGAAAACTAAAACTTTTGAAATAGGAAAAGAGCCTTTAATCACATTCTTTACCATGTGCAATCATAAAATAGTCTAATATCTTCATTTTTTCCACAGACGTAGCTATTACCCTCGAAAACTAAAACTTTTGAAATAGGAAAAGAGCCTTTAATCACATTCTTTACCATTTGCAATCATAAAATAGTCTAATATCTTCATTTTTTCAACATACGTAGCTATTACCCTCGAAAACTAAAACTTTTGAAATAGGAAAAGAGCCTTTAATCACATTCTTTACCATGTGCAATCATAAAATAGTCTAATATCTTCATTTTTTCAACATACGTAGCTATTACCCTCGAAAACTAAAACTTTTGAAATAGGAAAAGAGCCTTTAATCACATTCTTTACCATGTGCAATCATAAAATAGTCTAATATCTTCATTTTTTCAACATACGTAGCTATTACCCTCGAAAACTAAAACTTTTGAAATAGGAAAAGAGCCTTTAATCACATTCTTTACCATGTGCAATCATAAAATAGTCTAATATCTTCATTTTTTCAACATACGTAGCTATTACCCTCGAAAACTAAAACTTTTGAAATAGGAAAAGAGCCTTTAATCACATTCTTTACCATTGCAATCATAAAATAGTCTAATATCTTCATTTTTTCAACATAGTAGCTATTACCCTCGAAAACTAAAACTTTTGAAATAGGAAAAGAGCCTTTAATCACATTCTTTACCATTTGCAATCATAAAATAGTCTAATATCTTCATTTTTTCAACATACGTAGCTATTACCCTCGAAAACTAAAACTTTTGAAATAGGAAAAGAGCCTTTAATCACATTCTTTACCATTTGCAATCATAAAATAGTCTAATATCTTCATTTTTTCAACATACGTAGCTATTACCCTCGAAAACTAAAACTTTTGACATAGGAAAAGAGCCTTTAATCACATTCTTTACCATTTGCAATCATAAAATAGTCTAATATCTTCATTTTTTCAACATACGTAGCTATTACCCTCGAAAACTAAAACTTTTGAAATAGGAAAAGAGCCTTTAATCACATTCTTTACCATGTGCAATCATAAAATAGTCTAATATCTTCATTTTTTCAACATACGTAGCTATTACCCTCGAAAACTAAAACTTTTGAAATAGGAAAAGAGCCTTTAATCACATTCTTTACCATGTGCAATCATAAAATAGTCTAATATCTTCATTTTTTCAACATACGTAGCTATTACCCTCGAAAACTAAAACTTTTGAAATAGGAAAAGAGCCTTTAATCACATTCTTTACCATGTGCAATCATAAAATAGTCTAATATCTTCATTTTTTCAACATACGTAGCTATTACCCTCGAAAACTAAAACTTTTGAAATAGGAAAAGAGCCTTTAATCACATTCTTTACCATGTACAATCATAAAATAGTCTAATATCTTCATTTTTTCAACATACGTAGCTATTACCCTCGAAAACTAAAACTTTTGAAATAGGAAAAGAGCCTTTAATCACATTCTTTACCATGTGCAATCATAAAATAGTCTAATATCTTCATTTTTTCAACAGACGTAGCTATTACCCTCGAAAACTAAAACTTTTGAAATAGGAAAAGAGCCTTTAATCACATTCTTTACCATTTGCAATCATAAAATAGTCTAATATCTTCATTTTTTCAACAAACGTAGCTATTACCCTCGAAAACTAAAACTTTTGAAATAGGAAAAGAGCCTTTAATCACATTCTTTACCATGTGCAATCATAAAATAGTCTAATATCTTCATTTTTTCCACAGACTTAGCTATTACCCTCGAAAACTAAAACTTTTGAAATAGGAAAAGAGCCTTTAATCACATTCTTTACCATTTGCAATCATAAAATAGTCTAATATCTTCATTTTTTCAACAACGTAGCTCTTACCCTCGAAAACTAAATTTTGTAATATAAAAGAGCCTTTAATCACATTCTTTACCATGTGCAATCATAAAATAGTCTAATATCTTCATTTTGTCCACAGACCTAGCTATTACCCTCGAAAACTAAAACTTTTGAAATAGGAAAAGAGCCTTTAATCACATTCTTTACCATTTGCAATCATAAAATAGTCTAATATCTTCATTTTTTCAACATACGTAGCTATTACCCTCGAAAACTAAAACTTTTGACATAAGAAAAGAGCCTTTAATTACATTCTTTACCATTTGCAATCATAAAATGGTCTAATATCTTCATTTTTTCAACATACGTAGCTATTACCCTCGAAAACTAAAACTTTTGAAATAGGAAAAGAGCCTTTAATCACATTCTTTACCATGTGCAATTATAAAATAGTCTAATATCTTAATTTTTTCCACATACGTAGCTATTACCCTCGAAAACTAAAACTTTTGAAATAGGAAAAGAGCCTTTAATCACATTCTTTACCATGTGCAATCATAAAATTGTCTATTATCTTCATTTTTTCAACATACGTAGCTATTACCCTCGAAAACTAAAACTTTTGAAATAGGAAAAGAGCCTTTAATCACATTCTTTACCATGTGCAATCATGAAATTGTCTAATATCTTCATTTTTTCAACATACGTAGCTATTACCCTCGAAAACTAAAACTTTTGAAATAGGAAAAGAGCCTTTAATCACATTCTTTACCATGTGCAATCATAAAATAGTCTAATAGCTTCATTTTTTCAACATACGTAGCTATTACCCTCGAAAACTAAAACTTTTGAAATAGGAAAAGAGCCTTTAATCACATTCTTTACCATGTGCAATCATAAAATTGTCTAATATCTTCATTTTTTCAACATACGTAGCTATTACCCTCGAAAACTAAAACTTTTGAAATAGAAGAGAGCCTTTAATCACATTTTTTACCATGTGCAATCATAAAATAGTCTAATATCTTCATTTTTTCAACATACGTAGCTATTACCCTCGAAAACTAAAACTTTTGAAATAGGAAAAGAGCCTTTAATCACATTCTTTACCATGTACAATCATAAAATAGTCTAATATCTTCATTTTTTTCAACATACGTAGCTATTACCCTCGAAAACTAAAACTTTTGAAATAGGAAAAGAGAATTTAATCCCATTCTTTACCATTTACAATCATAAAATAGTCTAATATCTTCATTTTTTCCACAGACCTAGCTAATAGCCTCAAAAACTAAAACTTTTGAAATAGCAAAAGAGCCTTTAATCACATTCTTTACCATGTGCAATCATAAAATAGTCTAATATCTTCATTTTTTCAACATACATAGCTATTACCCTCGAAAACTAAAACTTTTGAAATAGGAAAAGAGCCTTTAATCACATTCTTTACCATGTGCAATCATAAAATAGTCTAATATC